>NC_143264.1:24674281-24826246 GCF_984573655.1 Nuphar pumila
TGCAATGACATGCAGTGCCATGAAATGATATGAGATGATATGCCAAATGCATGCAGTGATATTCAATGACACATGAAATATAAACCCTGATGAGGGACTTAAAATCCTGGACCCCTGGTAGAGACAAAGAATTTGGATATTCTCATCTGAGGATGAGAATTGATAATTGAAATTGAGCCAAAATAAGGATTGAATCTTGATTGTAGAATGGAGTATTAAAATTTTTGTAAAATTTGGGCTATGAATAACCCTGTCTCAAATATCGACCAGCTGGTTCCCTAAAGACTGCAGAGAGTGGGTCCCAGTGGCAGGAGGTAGGTGTTTGTGAATGAGGGTAAAAATTTGGGGTGTTTATAGAAGGGCATCAGACTGCGGGCATCTATCAGTCCATATGAAAAGTATCTCAATTGTCTTAAAATCTCTATGCCAGACAACCGTGTAGGTGGACCTTCCATTTCAGTTGTGTCTGCTCGAAACACATTCTTTTGTTGTCAGAACGGATGATCGCTGGGTAGAAATTGATGGTGACAATCAAACCAACACAACTTCCTTCCATGTATCAATCTAAAAGATTTTGTATCCTTCATGCAGTACGGACATGCCAATCTCCCATGTGTGCTCCAACTAGATAACATATCATGTGCAGGAAAGTCACTGATTGTCCATAGAACAACAACCTTCATATTGAGTATGTGAACAGAAAAATGTTGCATTCAAGAAATTAAATAACCTGTGATGCGCCTGCATTACTTACTCACCATGGGTATTTACCCGATTTGCATGCTTTTGCCTTTGCATTTTTCTTATTTCTTTTTGCATGGCATTTTTAGCCGCATGCGATGCTTCGCACTAAGCATCACGCAATTAGCTCAGCTATGCACCTGCAAAGCATAAATGTTCAAACAAAGGATTGGCTTGCGGTGCCTTTTTTATCGATGTGCCATCGAATGAAATGTAGGCTCATGGCATGATGCAGTGAGGCAAGCAGAGAATTACCATAGCCATGAACTCTTTGTGCGGTGGATTGCCGCAACTCGCATGAAGCGTTAGAAGTTTGCTGGAACTCTAAAGGCGATTACTCATCTCGGCTTAGCGACCCCAGGTCAGGTGAGTCCACCCGCTGAGTTTAAGCATATCAATAAGCGGAGGAAAAGAAACTTACAATGATTCCCCTAGTAACGGCGAGCAAACCAGGAATAGCTCAGCTTGAGAATCGATAGGTTTCGCCTACCGAGTTGTAGTCTGTAGAAGCGTCTTCACCGACGGACTGGGTCCAGGGGACTTGGGTCCAGTCCGTCAGTGACTTTAGCAAACCAGCTAAAGCCAAAGAGGGTGAGAGCCCAGTCATGTCTGGACCCTGTCTGACCACGAGGCAGTGTGAACGAATAGGGTTGTTTGGTGGTCAGCACACGCGGCGTCGATGCTCGGGGTCATCAAGGGTGTCACACTATGGCGAGAGATGGAGTGAGGGAAGGAGAGTGCGGCAGTCAATGTGCGGCAAGAGAAGGAGGAGGTGAAGGAGAGTGTGACAGGTGGCGAGAGGAGGTAAAGGAGAGTGCGGTGAGCGTCGAGCGACGAGCGGCGAGAGAAGGAGGAGATGAAGTAGAATGCTGCAGGCGATGGTCGGTGAGAGAAGGAGGAGGTGAAGGAGAATGCGGCAGGCGACTGGTGGCGAGAGGAGGAGGTGAAGGAGCGTGTGGTGGGCTACAGCTGACGGATGACGGGCAACGGACGATGGGCAACAGACGACGGGCGATAGGCAACAGGAGGGGGGCGAAGGGCGACAGTCGACGATGACATGCGACAAAATGAAAGAGAGAAAGAGAAAAGAAAGGGGCTCGTATTAGGGTTTTACGGAAAATTTAGTGATGGATTAGCGACAAAAATTTTTTGTCGCAAATGCCATTGCAAATTTGCGATGGAGTAGTGATGAAAAAATGGTGTCGCTCATCCATCGCGAAGTTGCGACAGAGTGTGAGACGGAATGTGTCCGTCGCAAATTAGCGACAGCATTGGCGATATAATTTTTCTGTCGTAAATTTCTCAACTAATTCCAATTTTAGGGACATATAGTTTTCTCTCGCTAATCCATCACAAAGTTGCGATGGATTATTTCTGTCGCTAAATAACACTTTTCTTGTAGTGAAAGTCTAAATGAGGCAACTTTTGCCTTAAAAATAGTGTTTCCAATGCGTGTCTAAGGGGATAATGGATTTAACAAGGAGGCATAAGCATGTGATAGATGAAAGAGGTGAATATGCATATTGTTACATGGCGTTGGCTGATGATAATAGGTGAGGTATGACAGGTAGGTATAATGATATGCCACAGGTGATATGCGTAAAGATGCAGAGGACTATGTATGAATGGGATTGTGGGCTGTAGTTGGCCCTGCAATTTCAGATTAGGACCTAAAATCTATGTCAACTGTCAACCTTCCTAAAAAATTTCAGAATGGTTCTCGGAAGGAACATAAACATGAGAGAGGGATGATTAAAACATGATTTCTAATTAACAGAGTTCCTACAGCACCAACAGTGACATACACATTACTGAATATATAATGCCTTACTTCAATGCATTCCTGCAATCAACAAAGTAGAGAATTTACATATAACTCAAATAAGAGTCATCCTTTAACCAACTGAAGAAAGATAGGATTGTTTAACACAAAAATCCAAGGAAAAGCTAGACAACAAAAGCCCCCCCCCCCCGAAAAAAAAAAGAAATTTTTTTTGGAAATGATGATGCTAAGCTTCCAGTTTAATGGCAATCGGGAGCAGAGGCAAGAAGCATCACAAACTTTTTTTTTTATAGAGACGTTAATGGAATCACTGTATGATAAGCAATGTTCCTTTATTTCCCTCTTTTTGTTTTAGAACGCCATCTCGTCTTTAGCAAACCAGCTAAAATTTTGGAGGATGACATTATTGTACTTGTTGTGCAGTTCTCATTGTTGGCCAGCAACGAGTGTTGTTCTTGATAGCCTACATGAGGATAAGCAATGTGCAAATGTCTTAAAGGAATTCAAGCTAATCTGGAAAAGACATTATCAAACATTATATCCTAGAAAAGAAATTATACAACAAGAAGGTCGTTGAACTCACAACCACTCATGATGTTAGGAGCGTTTAAAGTAATCACTTTATATACTCAATTACAAGCTACAGATCTCAATTCTCAACAACACCTGTTGCCTGTTCATTGTGTATTAGAAACACTTTGTCTTAAAATGTCAGCATGAATACCTTAAAGAAAACAAAAGAGTGAATCCAACGTCAATTCTCTACCAGTCTGGGCATAAAAGGGGATGAACTGGAATTTTCTCATTCAATCCAGTCATCAAATTGAACTGCCAAAATATCTGCTGCTAAACAAAGCTAAGTTCGGACTTTCGTGGCCCTTAAATCCCAACATCCTTTGAAAAATCCTCTCAAACACTCATTTTCTTTCAGGCCAACATCTGTGAATTGCAGACCCTTAGGAAAAAGCAGTAAATGGCATGCTTGTGAAAACAACAATAAGATGGGGGATTGATACAGGTGAGGTAAAAAAAAAATGTGTTGGACGTAAAAATTAGAATGATAATAGCAAAAGAAAGAAAAAGAAAAAGAAAAAGAAAGAAAGAAAGAAAAGAAAGTAAATCAACTAAAGGGGGTATATATATGGTGAAGGAGTTAGATGAAATGAGAATGAGCAATAGAGGATGTTAAGGCAAAATGGAAATGAATAATCCTGAGAAAAGCAAAAAAACAGGAAATCGATCGAATATAAAGGAGAAATGGGAATTCACCAATAAGCATATAACGGCAAATACAAGTGAAACATAGGTAAAACCATGATAACAAGAATGTAACAGGAGATCAATCAAATAACGAGAATGTTACAGAAGTTTAACCAAATAGCAGAGACGATAATGAAAAGGGAAATCCAAAAATTCACAAAGGAATCAAATTGAAAACAATAATTGAGAAATAGCAGGAAAAGGGAACTGGGATTCGGATGAACCATATCGGGTTCTTGAATCCGATAGCCCGCGCATGACAAGAACAAAATCGCAAATCGATAGAGCTAATAAAACACAAGAAAAATGTTGGAATGATTCATTCCTTTTACTATTGTAGCAGGTGGATTGATCCTGCTATATGCAGGTCGATCCCACACTCAATGCATTAAAAGAAAGAGAAAAGAAACAAAGAAAACATAATCGAAACAAAACAATGTGATAAAAAAAAGAAAGAAATATTTACAGAAAATCTAAAATAGAAGAGGAGGGTTACTCACCATGAACCTTGCAGGGATGGTTGGTCTTTTCTGCTAATTGGGGAGAACCAGAAGAAGAGGGGATGAAGAAGAGGGAATAGAAGGGGAAAGGAGAGGAGGAGATAATGGATCAGAGGAAGTGTGAAATGGTGAGGCAGAAGACGGATCCACGGTGAACGGCATGTTCAAATCATGATTTGAAGAAATACATTCTTAGAAGATATAAATCGAAAAAATTATTGGCAACTTCGATTTGTAAATAGCATAGATACAATCTCGGAAAACATGAATTGCAGAGATGAACAAGATCTTCAAAATACTAATTACAGAAATAACAAAGCACAATGATAATAAGAAATCCTAAACCAGAAGAAATTTGCAACTAAAACAAAATAAGATGTCAGAATCGGAGGATTCCCTTTGATATTGCACATCTGTAACTCGATATTGCTATATGCAAATCGAGATTACAGAGAGTGCGTTAATGGGATAAGAACAGGAAAAGAAAGATGATTGAGAAAGGGAAGAGAAGAAGGCTCCTACCTGGAATCCGAAAGAGACGTTCCTCTCTTCTCGCTGATGCTGGGGTGAACCTTTTGCTACTCCGACTTTTGTTAAAAATTCCTTCTATCGATGAGAAGACCCAAGAGGGGAAATAAGAAGAAGCAGAAGAAGAAGTGTCGAAATGAAGGGGTGAAACGCGATGCCCTTCGACACCCCCCCACAACCCTTATAACAGAAGGCCATTGGGGGGATTTTCAAAGCATGTCCAAAAAGTTTTAAGAAATTTCATAACAGTGGTTAGTTAAAAAAGGTTTCCTTGAAAGTGGTTTTTAATAAAAAAATTTCAAAAGGAGCTTCTAAAACCAAATTTTTTTGTGTTTTCTTTTCTATTTTATTTTTTTTGTTTTTTTTCTTTACATTTTTTTTGTGTTTTTGAAATAAAACTATAAAACTAAGGGATTTTTAAACTATTTTGTAAAAATTAAAAATATTTACAAAAGAAGGGTTTTTTGAGAATTCAGGGTTAATCTTTTGAAATTTCTTCAAAAAATGGGTTTAGATCCGGATTTTAAGGAAATATTCGAGTTTTTGGACCTCGAATCGACAAATATAGGACAGTGGATCCAAACGGATACCGGATGGACTGTTTGAGTCTTTCAGAAATTATTTTTGGTATTTTTGTAAATTTAAATTGAAAATTGGATAACAGGGCTCATAATCAGATTTTGACACTAGATCCAGATCCGAAATTGAGTCAGATATAGAAAATGGATTTGATTCCAGTAAAATCCGAGGAATAAACTGGAATTTTGATTAAAACTGACTCAATTATTCAGAAAATGGGGGTCAGAGGCAAAAAGGAAATTTTTACAATTTTTTGAAAAATTTGGGGTGTTCACACCATGGAAACCAAATTATTAAATAAGTTGAAAGTGAAAGTTTTATTCCCTCTAGCAAGAAATGTGTGATCAATCTACCTTGAAGGCAATTAAAAAAAAATCAACAAGTTGGAGCTTGAGTTACAAATGAGATTTTTAAAAAAAATGACTTTGAAACGTCTGCCTGCGCTCTCTCTCTGAATCTCTCTTTGTTGCTCTTGATGTTCAACACCATTCTCAGTGACCTCTCTTTGTCTCTAGATGCTCTCTCTCTCCTTTCTCTTCCTCTTTGTGTTCACCAACAATCAGTGTCGACAACATCTTCCTCTATTTGTCTCTTTGTTCTCTCTATTTTCCTATCTTTCTCTCTCCCTCACTTTTGCCTTCATTGGCTATCACCGTTGGCTAGCAGCTCCCTATAACGCCCCAATTTTTTAAACTAAAATTTTGAGAATTTTTTAAAACCCTTTTACATGATTTTCAAGAACACAACGAAAACTCTTTTTTTAAATATGGTTCAAGACTTGGGTGAGTTACAGATACAATACACATCACAAGTAAGACTAGAATAACTTAATCAAACCATAGCTTGCATTAAAAATAAATCAAATATTAGTCTCAAACATTATTAGAGTTTACAAGACTTAATCAAATAAACAAATAATAAAATAGCAAGTCCTCTCAAAAGCCTTAAAGAGCTGTGACCCTCTTGGCACCACCTCGAGTCTACTGTCATCAGTAAGTAATCACCAAACACGTAAACACAAATATTTCAATCACAAAAATAAGCATTGGCAATCTTTTAGATAACATCTAAATACTGCAACATAATATATCATAATTAAACATAATTCATATTTACGCAACTAATCATGCTTGCATTCATATTACAAGATAAACATGTTACAATGCATCATGCCAATGAAATAACAATTTATGAACAAACTAAAATATTTCAATGATTTCATTCTAATTTCTTATGTTTCACTTTTTCTTTCTTTCGAAGGTACACTTCTGAGTTCCTAACTTCGATTCAACCAATCCAATGAGGAGTATATTATATCATGTATTTTATTAACCTCATTAAATTGAAGAATCTACAACCTTACACTGAGGTTCCATTGGAGCGGTCTGTGAACGAGAGAAACTCTCAGTGGTCCTGCACGAATCAATTTCTATTCTAAAGAGATTTTGGACATACCACCTAGGACACCTGGTAGTCCAGGCCCCTTACGATCGAAGACAAAGAACTAGGAAGATGTCATTATCCTCTAAAACTAAACAAGGGTCAACCGATCGTGTGTACCCCCACTCTCCAAAGTGGGCCTCAGTCCAAAGGACATGGTCTGAATGGGTCATGAATGCTATTTAATTATTAGGCTCATCAATTAAATTACATGTGCTCATAGAAAACATACTCGAGCTTACAAGTCCAATCTTTCCACTGGAGATTTTATAAGCAAGTCTGTTTTGACCCATTCAAATACCCACAATTCACACTGTGAGCCCAGCCTCCATGAGACACTTATATGATTATGTGCATGGATATCTTTTTTGTCTTTGGTGCACCACAGGCACCCATAGGTTCCACCGAACCCAGGCTTACACCCAAGCCACACACATGCCCATATCGTACATCATTATCACTATGTCTTATGTTCACATGCATACACAAAGACTGCAACCACATGCAATTCATGATCATGCTTAAACAAGCAACAACATGTGTAACAACTTACTTTACACTGATCATGCCTTATTATGTACAATGATTCATTAACATGCATGTCATATGAATGGTTGTAAATCATGAATAACATGAGATACATTTAGTTTGCATGCATATTAGCTCAAATTTCAAGATAAACATCCACAACCATGTTGCATAATGTAAAATATAATTAGGCATTCATACATGTCATAATGTGCAAATTTAGATCCATGTTAACCCAGTTTTGGAAAACCCACCAAAAAATACATAAACCAAATTACACTCTCCCAATTTTACTAGGACTGCTCACATATCTCAGAAACACGGTCCAAGAAACAGAACTGGAAAAATTGTTACAATAAAATCAGAAAAAAAATTGAGATTAAACCCTATTAAAAAAAAATATAAGACAGATCCTGTCAACTGCAGAAGTTTATCCCAGATTGGGAAATTTCTTCAGATCTACAGAAAAATCTTTTTATAAAACCTTTATTATAAGATCTTCTTATACATATTACCTTTCATTGATTTTTTTTTAAAATTTATTTTGATCAGTTTTGGTTAGGTCTTTGAATCATCAAAATCATTGGTCAGAACAGTCATGTAGATAGGGTAGAAAACCTGTGCTCTGTTGCAATGGACATTTCAGCTCAAAACTGATCTAAACAAAGTGAACAAAATTCTAAATTCAAGCCCAGGATGTGTAGAACACTCTGATATTTTTATTTTAATTTATTGGCTTCATTTTTATAGGGATAACATTTTTTTCCAGAAACAGGTGAGGATCAAAATGAGGATAGAAAAGCCAAGATTCAAACTTATGCAAGATACATTAAGCAAGAACAAGATTCAAGGTAAAAATTCATACAATCATGATTTTTTATGCTCTAAACATCTTTACATTATCATATAACACATATTTCCTCAGATTCATGCTAATCTTACTAAAACAATAACATACATCATCCAAGAATCACAAAACCTTTATGTAATATACCAAATATGATTACATCTATGTAAGAATTATAAGAAACCTTAAACAATCATAAAAACATAGTTTCTTTATGCAATAACATGTTGTTTAATCATACTAAACATGAAATAATCTACCACATATGCTCAGATTAACTGTTTTTTATCCAAATATTTAAAACCCTAAAAACATTTTTGCCAAAACCTTCTTTAAAATAGTTTTTTGCAAACAAGAACATAGATTCAAGCACATATCGAATTTTTAAAACTTATAAAATTTATATTTCATCAATAAAACCTAACATTAACATATTAAACATGTTGAAACAAATAAGATCTAGCAAATAACAAGAAAGAAGCTTTCCCAAATCATTTTTCACATTAAAAGCCCAAAAATCATCTTGTTTCAAAAATCAATTTTTCTTTTTGATTTCATGGTAATATAGATCCATAAAAACATGTTATCCATATTGAAACTCAATCTTACAAAGGTGTTTTAAGGTCTGATCCATCATTGGTTCAGATCTGAAAATCGTCGCACGCATATTTCATCCGTTTAAAAAAATATATGCCTACGCAATTAATGTACCTACATAAATCGAGTTCTCAAATATAGATCAGCCTTCGTTTCCTATCTTTAAACCTCAAAGGATCTTCAATGCCTCCTGAAAAAACTCCAAGAAGGAAGAAAGAAAGAAGAGAAAGAAGAGAAAGAAGAGAAAGAAGAAGAAGAAGAATAGAAAAAAAGAAGAAGATAAGAGAGACTCCTATTTTTTTCTCTTTTTATATTAGAAAACCCACCAAGGTGTGAGTGTCCCCTCCTTAGAGTCCAAACAAATACATATTCTAGTTAAGCTAATCCCTAGGAGTCCTATTCAAAAATACCCTAACTAACTTCTTGATTAATTAAGTAATTAATTTAATTAACTAATATTTTTATCTTAATTAACCTAATTAGTTATGGGGTCCACTAGCGGGGGCATCCCAGCCTCTCTAGAGTCCTCTAGGGTTTAAAGACTCTCCTAATGAGGTCTCTAGGACCTTGAATGGATCCCACTTGGGTCCAAATTAAAAAATGATCCAAATCTGAAACCCCGATCTAGATCCAATTCTCAGTTGGGTTGGACCTAGGAACTAAACAAAAAGATTTAAAACTAAAATCAAATTAGAGATCCAAATCCAAACATAAGATTCAAAATAACACTAGATCCAAACTTTGGTTTGAATCCGAACCTAACCCATCCAAGATCCAAATAACCCTGAGTCACCCTTGAATCCCTGTGAGCCACTCTAACTGTACCTGGCACCCTACTAAGCTGAGTGTGACCCCTCTGAGCCTCACATGCACCCCGGTTTGAGTCCAAAACATTGATTAGTCAACTTAGACTCTTGAATTTTACCTAAATTAAAAATTGATTTTAACATAAATTTAAAAGTTAAACGAAAGAAAAATCGTAGGTGTTATACTCTCTCTCTATTTCTCTCTCTTTTATGTATTCATCGGCCACTACCGTCATTGTCTGCCCTCACTCCTACCGCTTGCTACCACTGATAAAGTTTTTTTTTTCAATTTTTATAATTTTTGATTTTAGGGTTTATATATTTTAATTGCTAATTTAGAAATTTATTTAGAGAAAGCATGCTTAATCCAATTTTTTTAAGTATGATTTAAATTTTAGGGGTTTTGCATTTTAATTGCTAGTTTTGTAATTTATTTAGTGAATGCATGTTAAATTTATATTTTTTTAAGTATGATTTAGATTTTAGAGGTTTTGTATTTTAATTGCTAATTTAAAATTTTATTTAGTGAATGCAAAATCTTAGAAATGATTGAAAAATTGGGGTATCGAATGGTGCTTCCACCTCAGTATTCCCATATCTATAATGTTTTTCACGTCTTGATGTTAAGAAAATATGTACTAGATCCCTCACATATCATTCAGTATGAGGCGGTCGATGTACAGGAGAATTTGATTATAGATGAGCGACTGACGAACATTGTGGATCGTAGGAAAAAAGTGTTTAGTAGCAAAATGATTGTATTGGTAAAAGTGCGTGGACATCACAGATTGGAGGAATGCACCAGAGAACCTGAAATTGATATGTGTAAATGATATCCATACCTATTTCGTAAGTTCTAATTTCTTGGATGAAATTATTTTAAGGGGTAAGAATATAATACTAAGCAGTTTTTAAAACCCAAAAAAATTAATTAATGAGAATTTTTCCTTGAATTAATAAGATTTTGTTGTGAACGCCTTTTATTTCAAAAGATTCGTAGGTGTAGAGGTTCATTATAATTAATTATTATTTATTTAATAAAGTGGTTAGTATTATACATTATATCCTAGGAGTGGGCCCTATATAGAATCATAGACCCTAATGGAGAGGATTCATAGTCCATGTATTGAACCACTTGAAGAGTCCAAATTTTAAATAACAGTAGTGATTTAGTTTGCCAAGGATACATAGGAAACAAAAGGAAAACTAATATTAGGAGTTTAATTTTTTTTTTTAACTCCAAGAGGGTGTGGCATCACCTAAGAAGTGGAATAGGAAGAGGAAACCCAACCTCCTTTATTTAAGAGGTTGAGTCTCCTCACTTTTTCTCTACTCACATTTTTTTAGAGAGAGAGAGTGTAACGCCCCAACTTTTTATTGTAAAAATTTTGGAGATTTTTTTTTTTTTTTAAAATAGCGGAAGTGCGAAAAACACAAGTCGGGTGCATTATAGGGTAAAAACAGAGAAGTAATAAAAGCATAGCATTCATTAATTAAAGCATTAATGTCAATAATTACATCCCATGACAAAATGTTAATCCACTAATCAGAGTTCAAACAGAAAACACTGAATAACTGAGATTTCTTGACTACTTCCATACGTGACGCGACGCCCACGATACTCCGATTTAGTTGTTTCCTGAAAAATATTTAAAGCAGAAGGGTCAGACTCCCCTGTCTGCGTAAGAAGCATTATATGTATATGTGGTGCTCAGTGTCCTGTGTACAAGTATGTGCAATAACTACAGATATAACTAGCATAGAAATTTATATCATTCTAATAAAAAGATCATGCTTTCTAATTCATGATACAGAACAAAATATGACTGAACTAAAGATGCAATTATCCACATTAGCACAAGTTGTAGATTACACAAGTTTTGTAAAAGTCATATCAACAGTTTATAACTCTTCAGACATAAATTCCAGTCAACTTAAATTATTTAATGTTTAGCTTACTTTTACCCTGTGGGTACGCACAGGCACAGACCTCGTAGCAGACCGAGACCATACGGGGGTCTATTATTTAATAACCCGTATGACTAGCCGTACGGATATCCAAAGGGAACGATCAGTGACCGAGAGAGAACTCCCCAGTGGCTAGAACAAAAATTAGGATGCACCCTGAACTTCTGCAGAAGACTTGGATCTACCACCTAGGACGCATTGGTAGTCCTGGCCCCCTAACTTCGTGGACTGGGGACCCGGTGAGACGCCTAGCTCTCACAAAAACAAGAATGTCCACGAAGCTTGTACCACCTACCCTCTCCAAGGTAGACCATGGGTCCAGTAACATACACCATCTTTCAGGTGTACCCAGAGCCCGGAGAATCTGGTAACATACACCATCTTTCAGATGTACCCTGAATCTCGATAGTTTTATATTTATGTTTTTATTTACCCTTTTCTTTATAACCATGCGCGAGCTATCGCACCACGAGGGGTCTGGTAACATATACCGTCTCTCAGGTATACCCAAAACCACACAATTTTATGAATTTGCATTCATTTCAGCCTTTGTTTGTTTTTCCTGTGCAAGACGTCGCACCACATGGGATTTTCCAAAAATCCCGAATCTACTATTGGGTTGGCATACCTTGTATGCAAATCTCGAGCCCGGGTACCATAAGCACCATCCATATAGTATTTCTCGAAACATGGCTCGACTTGGAGCTCAAATTTCATATTTGTTTTATGAGCTATGGTGTACGGGTCCGTACCCATGAATCATACCATTCACGTGGCCTGGTACACTTGCTTAATACAAATTTTTTTTTGTACTCTTATTAAGGTCACAACGGCTTATCGTACCAAGTCGGGCTACCTTGAGCCCTCTCGGGTCATGGCGTAGTCGCTGCCACCCCCAAGTAACGCCATTAAAGAAAGGCGCTAAACAATGTCAGTGCTCTTTGCTTCCATCGATCCAAGACTTGCAACATGTTGCGTGGTTGATGTTGATCAACCGGATGTCGTGGGATAACCAACAGCAGGCCCGAAGGAAGTCAACAATTGGGTCAGACAAGTTCACAGTCATGAGTACAACTGGAACGATGTATAAGTATTTTACACTAACAGGAATTAGTAATCACATATATAACCCACTTAACAAGAAATCAATACACCTTAACTTGAAATAATGCACATATTTATATGCACCATTTTAACTCATATCACTACTATTCTGTGTACACAACTGGAACATTGTATAAGTATTTTACACTAACAGAAATTAGAAATCACATATATCTCTAGTTTTGAATTCATGTTAAAACAGATCCGTATATGACATGAACGGTTTATTAACTCATGAAATTGAAATTTCCAAACAATAATTTGACTTTCCATGTCCCACCATCTTAGAGCCAATTTTTTTTCAAACAGTGAATAGCATTGTTATGTATTTCCAGAAACATTCATAAGGGGTTGTCAATCAAATTCATAATATGTCATGCTTGTGAACAAAACTATATATATCTATATTCAATTAGCCATTAATAATTTGGTGTATTAAGTAACACACCTATGGCTGAGTATTCACACATATAGACTCAGGGTTACTTTAGCATGGTTCTTATGTATGGTACATGACTTAGGGTCAATCATGGTGTGCTAACTTACAATCAAGGTCCATCATTAATATTCAACGGTAGCATATTGCATAGTACCCTCATTAGAATATCTACTAAGCAACAATGCATATGTATGCCTTGCTGAAAGCCTATGCACCCAGTACCAGCAAATGGAACGGCCTACAACAACGTAATATCAAAACAAAACCAACAAGTCCAGCCGTTCAGCCGATGTGCCTTGAGACGGTTTTGTAATGACCTACAGATATTGTCTGCAACACCAGACATACCCATACCTTCCCCAGATGATCAAGGTCATGGAATATGTGAGCAACCATTTGAGCATCAACCTTCGATCTTGCCATCAAAATACAATTTTCTTTTTGTATAAAATGCTCAGTGTATTCCCACCATGACCGTCAAAGAGAAAGAGGATCACAGCCCGTCGGACTGTGTAGTTGTCATGGTGAAAACTACATGTTAGACTCTCAACATTTCCATGTAAATGATGAACAGTGTAGCCAATACATGTACGACCTCGGAACCCCAAACACCCACACGGTTGGGCAAAGCCGCAAGAGTAACCTTGATGGGGTAGTAGCATACTCGTACCACAAGACAACAACCACTACATAGAAAAAATAACGCTCCTTACCTTTTTTTTTTAAGTTTCTACCGGTGATAATGGTGGTTCTTGTTTCTTCACGTTGGAGCAGCACACCACTGTTGGCAATGGAGTCCACACGATCAGCAGGGGAGGTCTACACGTCCAGCTACAATGGCCGACCACCACGGTGGAAGAGAAGGACGAATAGGCCAAAAACGTTAAGAGAGAGAGAGAGAAAGAGAGAAAGAGACAAAGAGAGAGAGAGAACAGTCCAGCCGTTTTCTCCTTTCACCACATTTAAGTTACTTCCCTACTTAGGGAAATTTTTAATTTGTTTCAAAAACCTAATCTTCAGCCCACCTTTTTAGTGGGTGATTGGAGTTTCCAATACTACCCCTCCCTCTTATTAGCAAAGTTATTCAAACTTCAAATTTTTTTTTTCTTTTAGTGGTACCCTCCCCCATTTGGTGGGATTTTTTTTTCTTGTTTCTTGAAAAAAAAGAGGAGCCAAAACCATTCCAGCACGTTTTTTGGTGAGAGGTGGTTATGAGGTAGAGTTTATTTATTATTATTTTTTTTCCATCCTCTTTTAGTGAAAAAAATGAAAAATCCATGCACAAGAGGTTTTGAACCGGGGTCATCAACCTACGGGGTAACGAGCCCCACCACTTGTGCTACACTATTTTTTGTTGCAAAGTGTGTGAATTAAAGTGTATTTAACTCTTTAGTCTTGTTCCAGATTTTATGAAAAAAAACAATGTTTTTCATTTCTATGTGGGCACTCCGGGGCTTTGAACTTGGGTTGTGGCTCCCCACAGCCGTGCATCCTACCACTACATCACACCATCACTTGGTGTTTACTTTTGCAAGAAAATTCTATTTATGTCATATTTGGATGTTTTTTTTTTTTTTCTTGTCGATGGATTTCTTCCATTTTCGGGTGGATTTTTCACCCGTTGGTTCTAAACTTGCCCTCCCTTACCTTAAATGTGTTTCGGATCTCACGCTATTATCCCGAAACAATTTAATTTATCAATGGTTCCTGTGAACCGGGTCAGATTATCGGATCTTGCCAAGATCCAGATCCAAATACCACTTTTGAGAGTTTGTTACAGGTTTCGTTCTAGAAACCACAAGTCATAAAGAAAATTGTACTGCCTAACTTAAAATCTTACTATTTCACATAAACTGCTCCCTTTTATTCATTTAGAATTTCATAAATTTCACGGATTTTACATCCTTCCCCTCTAAAAAGAAATTTCGTCCACGAAATTTGTAATACATATCAATCAAACAATTGTGGGTATTTGTCCTTCATTGTTGCTTCCGGTTCCCACGTGCATTCTTCTAAGCCATGATGTCTCCATCTCACTTTGACTAATGGGATGACCTTATTTCGTATCACTCGCTCACTGCGATCTACGATTTCAATCGGTCTCTCTTCTACGGTCAGATCTTCTTGCACACTGATGTCCTCAAACTGAATCACGTGTGATGGATCTTGAATGTATTTTCTCAACATCGATACGTGAAATACATTATGAATCTTGGCAAGTTGAGATGGTAGCTCAACTCGATAAGTTGTTTCACCGATCCGCTCTAATATCGGGAAAGGTCCGACGTATCTAGGACTCAACTTTCCCTTCTTTCCGAATCTGAAAACGCTCTTGGTCGGCGATACCTTGACAAACACTGCATCTCCCACTTCGAAACTAAGCTCTCTGCGTCTTTGATCCGCATAACTTTTCTGTCTACTCTGTGCTGCTCTAAGTCGATCTCGTATCTTCTGTATTTGTTCAATGTAATGTTGAAGTACCATTGGCGACTCAACTGTTCTTTCGCCAACTTCATCCCAATATACTGGTGACCTACAAGGTCGCCCATACAGTGCTTCGAAGGGCGCCATGCCAATACTCGCATGATAGCTATTATTGTAAGCGAATTCTGCTAGTACCACGTGAGTGTCCCATTCGCCTTTCCAATCCAACATACAGGCACGGAGCATGTCCTCCAGTGTCTGTATGGTCCTTTCTGACTGTCTGTCGGTTTGTGGATGAAAGGTAGTGCTGAACTTCAACTTAGTCCCCAATGCCTTTTGTAACTGCCCCCACAGTCGTGAGGTAAACCGAGGGTCTCTATCAGAAATAATCGAGACTGGCACCCCATGTAGTCGCACTATCTCCTGGATATACAGATCAGTCAGGCTCTCCAGTGACTGACCCTTCCTCATCGGTAGGAAGTGTGCTGACTTAGTAAGTCGGTCAACCACTACCCAAATAGAGTCATGGTTCTTTCGGGTTCGCGGTAACCCCATCAAGAAATCCATCGTAATATGTTCCCATTTCCATTGAGGAATTTCCATCAGCTGCATCGTTCCTCCTGGCCTTTGATGCTCAATTTTGATTTGTTGAGACGTCAAGCACTTTGCAACGTATTTTGCAACATCACGCTTCATTCCATTCCACCAGTACCCGAGTTGTAGATCTTTAAACATCTTGGTACTGCCCGGGTGAATGGTATACTTGCTCTTATGTGCCTCTGCCAATAACTCTTCTCTGGTCTCTGGATCGCTCGGCACCCATAGTCGATCCTTAAACCATATACTTCCATCCTCTTTGCACTGGAAAGCAGTGTCTTCTTGCAATGCCAACGCCTCCATCTTCCCGTACTGCGAATCTTCTTTTTGCTTAATCCTGATCCGCTATTGTAGTTCCGATCGTACAGTCATGCTAGCCAACCTAAGTACGCCTTGATCATCGGAGAAAGGTCTCCATTCTGTGAACTCAGAAATCATCTTCCATCCAAGATTTACCAGGCTAGAAAGATTTCCCCCAGCCTTACGACTAAGGGCATCAGCAACCACATTTGCTTTCCCTGGATGGTACGAGATTGTAAATTCGTAGTCCTTGATGAACTCGAGCCACCTTCTTTGTCGCATATTAAGTTCCTTCTGAGAAAACAGATACTTCAAGCTCTTGTGATCAGTGAAAACTTCGAACTTCTCCCCATATAAATAATGTCTCCAAACCTTCAAAGCAAAAACCACGGCCGCCAACTCCAGGTCGTGAGTGGGGTAGTTCCTCTCATGAATCTTCAGTTGTCGTGATGCATAGGCAATGACCTTGCCGTGTTGCATCAGTACACACCCCAGTCCAGTACCAGAAGCGTCTGTGTACACCACGAATCCTCCGCTTCCAGATGGTAAGGCTAACACCGGAGCCGTGATAAGCTTAACTTTAAGGGTTTGAAAACTTTCTTCACTCTTCTCATTCCATTCGAACTTTACCCCTTTTCGTAAAAGCTTTGTCATTGGCATAGCGATTCGAGAGAAGTCTTGAATGAATCGCCTATAGTAGCCGGCTAATCCTAGGAAGCTTCGAATTTCACTGACATTCTTTGGTTGTGACCAATTCATCACAGCTTCGACTTTGGCAGGATCTACTGAAACTCCATCCTTCGAGATCACATGTCCAAGGAACATGACTTCTTCAAGCCAAAATTTGCATTTCGAGAACTTGGCATATAACTGGTGTGTCCGGAGTGTTTCTAAAACGATCTTCAGATGTTCTTTGTGTTCCTCCACATTTTCTGAGTATATCAGTATGTCATCAATGAAGATAATGACGAAGGAGTCTAAGTATGGCCTGAATACCCGATTCATCAGGTCCATGAATGCCGCTGGGGCATTCGTGAGTCCAAATGGCATCACCACAAATTCAAAATGTCCATATCTGGTCCGAAATGCTGATTTTGGGATATCTTTATCCTTTATTCTCAACTGATGGTAACCTGACCTCAAATCAATTTTAGAAAAGACCTTTGCTCTTTTCAATTGATCAAATAAATCCTCAATACGGGGTAGAGGATATTTATTCTTCATTGTTGCTTGGTTCAACATTCTATAGTCTATGCATAGTCTCATAGACCCGTCCTTCTTTTTCACGAACAGGACCGGTGCTCCCCATGGAGACGTGCTTGGTCGTACAAAACCACGCTCCATCAGTTCTTGCAACTGCTTCTTCAGTTCTTCCAACTCTGCTGGTGCCATCCGATAAGGTGCTCTTGATATTGGCTTTGTACCTGGCATCAGTTCAATCCCAAACTCGACTTCCCGCTGAGGAGGAAGTCCAGGAAGTTCTTCTGGGAATACATCAGCAAAATCGCGGACGATTTCCAGCTCTTCAATCGGAGTCAGCTTTCCTTCTCCTCCAATCATACTGACTAAAAAAGCCATATCTCCCCGACGGAGATACTTTTGGGCCTTGAGGGTCGAAACAACCTTTTTTTGAATACCTGGTCTTGCTAGACGAAATACAACCTCTGGCATGTTAGGCCGAGACAGGACAACCTTTCCTTCTCTACAGAGAATCCTGGCGTAATGTTCAAATAGCCAGTCCATACCTAATATGACATCATACTCGGTCATATCGAGTAATACTAAATTAGCAGGTAGGTTGTGATTCCCTAATATGATTTCTACTTCTGGCATATAGTTCACACAGATTTCATTGAGCCCTATGGGGTTGTATACCACTAATTCATGGTTCAGTGATTCTGTGGGATCTCTAAGTTGTTTTGCAAAATTAACAGACATAAAGGAATGTGAAGCTCCACAATCAAATAAGACAAACGCAGCTTGGCCCAAAACAAGCACGGTACCTTGCACAAGGTTCCCCGTCTCCAGTTGGTCAGCTGTGGTGGCATACACGCGTCCTGCTACGCGTTGTGGAGCAGCCTGAGGCTGTGGTGGTGGTGCACGGTGTTGTTGTCCTCCAGTACCACGTCGTGCATCATCGGCTTGCTTCTTCCGACACTCCTTGATATAGTGTCCCATTTTTCCACAGTAAAGACACCCTCCTGTCTCCCGGGGGCATTGTTGTCCGGAGTGAAAGCGATTGCACTTCTGACACCTTTGATTCTGTCCTGGCCTGGGTTTGGTGTCATTCTCGTGTCGTGGCTTCTTGTTCTGAGGGTGGAATCGCCTCCCACCAAACTTCTTCTTGAATTCGGGCTTTTGAACCCCGATTTTGTTCTTCTGCGATCCTTGTCCCTCCTTCCAGTCGTCATCAAGGAGAGTCGCCACCTGAATAGCCTCCTCTAGGTTCTTGGGCCCTCGAGTGTATAGACGGTTCCTCAAGCCCATCTTCAAGCCTCGAGCAAACTTCATTGCCCGATCCTCGTCCGATGTGTACACGTTCGGACAATATCGTTCCAAACTGTGGAACTTAGTGATGTAGTCTGCTAGGGACATCTCACCCTGTTGCAGGTCCAAGAACTCCTGCATCTTTTTTGCCCTCTCGTGCTTGGGAAAATAGGTGGCATTGAAGACTTCTACAAATTCAGTCCAGGATATTGGGCCGTCCTGGAACTTGATTGCCCTGGTGGTTTCCCACCACTTTTCAGCATGATCCTTGAGACGATAAGTCCCAAAGTCCACCCGACGCTCCTCGGGCACCTCCAGTACACGGAAGATACGTTCAATCTCCCGAATCCAACTCTCAGCAGCTTCTGGATCCGTCTTTCCTGAGAAAGCGGGAGGATCCATGTCCATGAATTTCTTGTAGGACATAGTCCCACCGTTTGTACTCTTCTCATGGGCCACATGGTGTAGATTGTCGCCCATCTGCTGCATTGTCGTAGCTTGCTGGCCTACTACTTCGGCCAGATTATGTAGTGTTTCCATAATATCGTTGCAACGATTTGCCCACGCCATCTATTCGAGCAAATAAAATTCGTTACAACTTGAGCTATGATTTTGTGAATTAATCGTACACACTCATATGATCTTTATCTCTACATTACAAAAATAACTTTTCTACATACTTACAGAGTCATCGCGGTCGCTGTAAGAGCCAAGATCTCAGATTATTCAGTTCCGCTCTGATACCAAAGCTGTAACGCCCCAACTTTTTATTGTAAAAATTTTGGAGAATTTTTTTTTTTTTTTTTTTTTAAAATAGCGGAAGTGCGAAAAACACAAGTCGGGTGCATTACAGGGTAAAAACAGAGAAGTAATAAAAGCATAGCATTCATTAATTAAAGCATTAATGTCAATAATTACATCCCATGACAAAATGTTAATCCACTAATCAGAGTTCAAACAAAAAACACTGAATAACTGAGATTTCTTGACTACTTCCATACGCGACGCCCACGATACTCCGATTTAGTTGTTTCCTGAAAAATATTTAAAGCAGAAGGGTCAGACTCCCCTGTCTGCGTAAGAAGCATTATATGTATATGTGGTGCTCAGTGTCCTGTGTACAAGTATGTGCAATAACTACAGATATAACTAGCATAGAAATTTATATCATTCTAATAAAAAGATCATGCTTTCTAATTCATGATACAGAACAAAATATGACTGAACTAAAGATGCAATTATCCACATTAGCACAAGTTGTAGATTACACAAGTTTTGTAAAAGTCATATCAACAGTTTATAACTCTTCAGACATAAATTCCAGTCAACTTAAATTATTTAATGTTTAGATTACTTTTACCCTGTGGGTACGCACAGGCACAGACCTCGTAGCAGACCGAGACCATACGGGGGTCTATTATTTAATAACCCGTATGACTAGCCGTACGGATATCCAAAGGGAACGATCAGTGACCGAGAGAGAACTCCCCAGTGGCTAAAACAAAAATTAGGATGCACCCTGAACTTCTGCAAAAGACTTGGATCTACCACCTAGGACGCATTGGTAGTCCTGGCCCCCTAACTTCGTGGACTGGGGACCCGGTGAGACGCCTAGCTCTCACAAAAACAAGAATGTCCACGAAGCTTGTACCACCTACCCTCTCCAAGGTAGACCATGGGTCCAGTAACATACACCATCTTTCAGGTGTACCCAGAGCCCGGAGAATCTGGTAACATACACCATCTTTCAGATGTACCCTGAATCTCGATAGTTTTATATTTATGTTTTTATTTACCCTTTTCTTTATAACCATGCGCGAGCTATCGCACCACGAGGGGTCTGGTAACATATACCGTCTCTCAGGTATACCCAAAACCACACAATTTTATGAATTTGCATTCATTTCAGCCTTTGTTTGTTTTTCCTGTGCAAGACGTCGCACCACATGGGATTTTCCAAAAATCCCGAATCTACTATTGGGTTGGCATACCTTGTATGCAAATCTCGAGCCCGGGTACCATAAGCACCATCCATATAGTATTTCTCGAAACATGGCTCGACTTGGAGCTCAAATTTCATATTTGTTTTATGAGCTATGGTGTACGGGTCCGTACCCATGAATCATACCATTCACGTGGCCTGGTACACTTGCTTAATACAATTTTTTTTTTTTTGTACTCTTATTAAGGTCACAACGGCTTATCGTACCAAGTCGGGCTACCTTGAGCCCTCTCGGGTCATGGCGTAGTGGCTGCCACCCCCAAGTAACGCCATCAAAGAAAGGCGCTAAACAATGTCAGTGCTCTTTGCTTCCATCGATCCAAGACTTGCAACATGTTGCGTGGTTGATGTTGATCAACCGGATGTCGTGGGATAACCAACAGCAGGCCCGAAGGAAGTCAACAATTGGGTCAGACAAGTTCACAGTCATGAGTACAACTGGAACGATGTATAAGTATTTTACACTAACAGGAATTAGTAATCACATATATAACCCACTTAACAAGAAATCAATACACCTTAACTTGAAATAATGCACATATTTATATGCACCATTTTAACTCATATCACTACTATTCTGTGTACACAACTGGAACATTGTATAAGTATTTTACACTAACAGAAATTAGAAATCACATATATCTCTAGTTTTGAATTCATGTTAAAACAGATCCGTATATGACATGAACGGTTTATTAACTCATGAAATTGAAATTTCCAAACAATAATTTGACTTTCCATGTCCCACCATCTTATAGCCAAATTTTTTTTCAAACAGTGAATAGCATTGTTATGTATTTCCAGAAACATGCATAAGGGGTTGTCAATCAAATTCATAATATGTCATGCTTGTGAACAAAACTATATATATCTATATTCAATTAGCCATTAATAATTTGGTGTATTAAGTAACACACCTATGGCTGAGTATTCACACATATAGACTCAGGGTTACTTTAGCATGGTTCTTATGTATGGTACATGACTTAGGGTCAATCATGGTGTGCTAACTTACAATCAAGGTCCATCATTAATATTCAACGGTAGCATATTGCATAGTACCCTCATTAGAATATCTACTAAGCAACAATGCATATGTATGCCTTGCTGAAAGCCTATGCACCCAGTACCAGCAAATGGAACGGCCTACAACAACGTAATATCAAAACAGAACCAACAAGTCCAGCCGTTCAGCCAATGTGCCGTGAGACGGTTTTGTAATGACCTACAGATATTGTCTGCAACACCAGACATACCCATACCTTCCCCAGATGATCAAGGTCATGGAATATGTGAGCAACCATTTGAGCATCAACCTTCGATCTTGCCATCAAAATACAATTTTCTTTTTGTATGAAATGCTCAGTGTATTCCCACCATGACCGTCAAAGAGAAAGAGGATCACAGCCCATCGGACTGTGTAGTTGTCATGGTGAAAACTACATGTTAGACTCTCAGCATTTCCATGTAAATGATGAACAGTGTAGCCAATACATGTACGACCTCGGAACCCCAAACACCCACACGGTTGGGCAAAGCCGCAAGAGTAACCTTGATGGGGTAGTAGCATACTCGTACCACAAGACAACAACCACTACATAGAAAAAATAACGCTCCTTACCTTTTTTTTTTTAAGTTTCTACCGGTGATAATGGTGGTTCTTGTTTCTTCACGTTGGAGCAGCACACCACTGTTGGCAATGGAGTCCACACGATCAGCAGGGGAGGTCTACACGTCCAGCTACAATGGCCGACCACCACGGTGGAAGAGAAGGACGAATAGGCCAAAAACGTTAAGAGAGAGAGAGAGAGAAAGAGAGAAAGAGAGAAAGAGAGAGAGAGAACAGTCCAGCCGTTTTCTCCTTTCACCACATTTAAGTTACTTCCCTACTTAGGGAAATTTTTAATTTGTTTCAAAAACCTAATCTCCAGCCCACCTTTTTAGTGGGTGATTGGAGTTTCCAATACTACCCCTCCCTCTTATTAGCAAAGTTATTCAAACTTCAATTTTTTTTTTTCTTTTAGTGGTACCCTCCCCCATTTGGTGGGATTTTTTTTTCTTGTTTCTTGAAAAAAAAGAGGAGCCAATACCACTCCAGCACGTTTTTTGGTGGGAGGTGGTTATGAGGTAGAGTTTATTTATTATTATTTTTTTTTTCATCCTCTTTTAGTGCAAAAAATGAAAAATCCATGCACAAGAGGTTTTGAACCGGGGTCATCAACCTACGAGGTAACAAGCCCCACCACTTGTGCTACACTATTTTTCGTTGCAAAGTGTGTGAATTAAAGTGTATTTAACTCTTTAGTCTTGTTCCAGATTTTATGAAAAAAAACAATGTTTTTCATTTCTATATGGGCACTCCGGGGCTTTGAACTTGGGTTGTGGCTCCCCACAACCGTGCATCCTACCACTACATCACACCATCACTTGGTGTTTACTTTTGCAAGAAAATTCTATTTATGTCATATTTGGATGTTTTTTTTTTTTTTCTTGTCGATGGATTTCTTCCATTTTCGGGTGGATTTTTCACCCGTTGGTTCTAAACTTGCCCTCCCTTACCTTAAATGTGTTTCGGATCTCACGCTATTATCCCGAAACCATTTAATTTATCAATGGTTCCTGTGAACCGGGTCAGATTATCGGATCTTGCCATGATCCAGATCCAAATACCACTTTTGAGAGTTTGTTACAGGTTTCGTTCTAGAAACCACAAGTCATAAAGAAAATTGTACTGCCTAACTTAAAATCTTACTATTTCACATAAACTGCTCCCTTTTATTCATTTAGAATTTCATAAATTTCACGGATTTTACAGAGAGAACAAGAAAAAAGGAAGAACGTCAACCCTTGTGAGGCCATCGTTGCCTAGGTAAGTTTTTTTATCCACGATTTTTCGATGATCGATCGTATTAGCCGATCGTATTCATGGTTTGGTTGGTTTTTGGGTGTTGGGTCTGACGCAAGGTCTGTACCTTGGCCATGTACAACAACCACATGTATTGGAAAAGGGATCTATGATCGCTTTCATGTTCCGAAGGTGTCTCGAGAGAGCTACATTACGATTGAGATTCATTTTTGCATATGGTGTTTTAATCGAACAAAGCAAAATTAAGGTACGAGTTTTTTACATTTTTTAGCATATATGGGGTTTAGCATAGGTCAATCAAACATTGAACCTTGTTTTTATAGATTGTGTACATAGGATCTAGGTTGGATCAATTTTATCTCTTCCATAAAAATTATTTTTATTTGTAATATAAGGCAAACTTGTTCTCTTTTGAAAAATGGTTGATTTTGGGTGTTATATTCATGTTAAGTATTGGATTTTTATATTTACAACATGTTAAATATTTATAGAAATGGATTTGATGTTTTCTTAATAGATTAAAAATTGTTGAATAGTTTTCTTGAAATTCTTTTTGAAATCTTGAAGTTTCTTGATTGATTCTTGAAAAGTTATATTCTTTTCTGTGTATTTTGATCTAACCAATAAAAAAGATAAATTTGTTTCTCCTAAACCATAGACCCATAAATTCTAAAAATTTATGGAGATGTTATATACATATGAAGGTAGTCTTAGATCAAATCCCAAACTCGGATGAGTTGTGAATTGGGAGATATGCCCTCTATAAGTTGGCACTGAAATTTTGTCCTGACAGTGAGTCTACAAAGACAAAATATGTTGTAAAAATCATATCTCCTAGAATACTCAAGATCTGTGGCTAAAATTTTAAGGCATGTTAGTCTAGATATGAAAGAACAAATGGTTAAAATTTGAGAAATCAAATTCTCACAGTTTAAAAACTAAAATTCATAGAATTTAGTCCAGATTCTATATTCAAAAATATGCTTTGTTGAATAATAGAAATAATATGGGTTTCAAAATTTTTATCTCTCAACATGAATCAAATTAAATTCTGGATTTTTTTTGTTTTAATCTAACATATCAAGTCAAGCACAACAAAAATCTCAACATCTAATTCTTTCTGAACGATTTATGACTGATTTTTTTTTTGAAGAGACAGAATTGGACAAGACTGTTCTATAATCAGAAATCAGTTTGTGTTACTAAAATTTTATTTCATGTTTTGTAATGAATTAATGTCTAAGATTTTGTATGTATGCATGTAACACATATAAATGCCTTCAGCTAAAATATCAAAGTCTAAATCATTATGTATGATTTATGACTGATTTTCTAATGTCAGATAAATTTATGCATTAATAGTCTTGTGAGTGAACTGTTTTTTATTTGAATGCATATGATGACTCCAAAAGTGAATCAAATGGATTTTGTGGTGCTGAGCAACATGTGGGCCTATTGAGGCAGTGTGTGGTGCAATCTTTTGTCAAAATTACTTTGAATATAAAGTTTAAATTATATCATGATACATATGGTGAATGACACATATTTGCACATCTTGGCACGTATTGGCACAAGATGGGTCCATTGTTGTGTCGAGTGAAAAGATAGCTTAATCGGATGATGCATAAGATGATATGCACAATTGAGCTGGATATTGAGCTCATGAGGCATGAGTGCATGTTATGGATGTTGTGGATCCAAAATTGTTCTATCTAGAAAGAACGCATGAAAGTTAAAAATATAAAAGATACTCAAACAATGTGTTAATTTTTGCTCATTGGTTGCCCTCTGAGAAGGTGGGATCCTTAAATGGTTTTTCTCTAAGAGCACACAACCACAATAATAGGGGACATTTTTCACCATTGAGACCTAGGAATGGTGGCTTGAGACAAGACATGTGCTCTTTCATGTCTGCCCTGAGCTCTGTGATGATCTCTTGTGCTTGCATCATCTAGGGGACCTCTACTCCTGCGAGGGATCTCTATAGTCTGTTTAACTTGATCCTCTGGCTCTGGCTCAACCACTGCACCCTCTCCCTCATCGTCCTCACTGTTTGAGTCACACACGTACAAGTAAAGTAGCTTGCACTTGTGCCCCAAACGCCATACCTCATCGCAACTATAGCCGAGGCCCTTCTTCTGCCTCTCTGTCATATGCTCACAGAAGAGTGTGCAAGTCGCCCATTGTTTCTTTTGTTTGGGCCTCGCAAAAACCTTCCTCGACTTGATTGTTTATCCTATTGGTTTGTCTGGTCTCTCTATTTTGTGCGGCCCACCTTCATGCGCTCATGTCATGGTTATCTCTGAACTTTCACAGAAATTGCTTCAAGGGCAAAAAAAAAGGGTTAAGGTTATAGAGGGAAAAGGATTATCGCTCTTTACATACATACAAACAAAAAAAAGGAAAAAATGAACACAAACATCTATATATACAAGTAAATTTGCACGATAAAACAGAATCTCACATCGCTTAAACTCAACAGCATGTGAAAGTCAGTGAATACGACAAACTTTTTATGAATTCTGCATTAAAAGTAAACTTTCACAACAACCAACGTGAAACTCTTGACAAAATTTGCACTCTAATCGCCTATATATATACACGTAAATTCACACGCTAAAAAGGAATTTCACATCGCTAAAAGTCGCCAGCATGCGAAAGTCCATGAATTCTGCAAACTTTTTATGAATTCCACAATGAAAGACTTTTGCAACCACCAATGTGAAACTCCTAACAAAATTTGCAAGTAATGAATTCCATGAATGTCGCAAGACTTGTACTATTTGAGCAAACTTTGTGATTTCTACAAAAATATCGTGTGAATTTCATTTTTAGTGGGATCGAACATGCGAAAATCGGGAGATCTGCTCATGCTAAGAGTAAACAGGTCCTAAAAAGGTTAGGAACCTACGAAATTAGACATCAAGTGGATTTCAAAATTTGAGTCATTTGGGAAAGAGCATCAAATTTTCCGTACACTACGCTCATTTTTCATATGAAAAATCATCTTAAGAATGTCGGTGTTAAGTTGAATATATAAGTATATATTCTGCTATATATACTTATATTTGTGTATGTATATATATTTTATATTTTGTATATTGTTGTAATAGGTAATACCCATTAGGGGTATTTTAATCATTTCAGTCTTTGTAATTGGCTATGCTCATTAGGAGCACACTAGTCCTTTTATTTTATTTTTACTTTTTATCTTTTTGGGGTTAAATAGGGACTATTTGGTCTTTGGCCAAATACTGCTCTTGGGATGCTCCCAACAACCGATGCCTCTATTGAGAACCTCTTGCCCTATATAAAGAGGATTTCTCCCCTCTTGTTTAATGTTTTCTCAAGCATTTTGTTTCTAATAAAATCCTATATTTTTTACTTGTGTTCTTGGCCCTTAAGTGGCTTATGTGCTTTTGTTTTTATATCGATCCATAAGAGGTTCTTGTGTATGTTTTTGTGATCTTCTAAGCCCATAAGAGGCACCCACTTGTATTATTTTTCCCTTTTCATTACATTCGGAAAATTAAATGTACAACAATCATACATGAATCACCGAAAGGCTAGAGATCTAATTATGTACACTAAAAGAATTACTTTATGCGGTTACACCAGTTCCATTGCTAAAGACATCACTGCCTTGGTTAAGCTACAGCAGATGATACAACAAAGAACTTACATTCTTAGGAGAGATCAACTTATGGTGGTCTTCTCACATTGTACCCAGCCCATTTTTGTGGCCAACTCATAAAGCCTATCTACTTTACTAGGATCAACCTTGAAAAATCCATATGCATCAGATTTCTTAACTACAGAGCCCTTGAAAACCTTCAATATCAACCTCTTTCATCTTAAGATATTGTGCAGGCAATAACCTATTCTGACAGCATAGTTGTTGTTCCTAGAACAGAATTGCATAATCTTAATGTCAGGAGGTTGGTTGAAACGAGAATATGATATGATTTCTTTAGGAAAATGCAATATGAGAATTGCTACGCAAATTTGAAAAAGGAAAAACCAACAAGAGAACACACAAACATAATATGCAACATCATCTAGAAGAAAAACCAAAGGTAGACGATATATTAAATAGCACAGATACAAGCAACAAAACCTAAACTAAGCTAGTTTATTTGATACCATCAAGCTATAGAACCATTTTCTGGCCTATAAGTTGCATGTCAACAGTTGAAACACAAGCTCTTAGAAGTTCAGATTTCTTATCACGAGAAGCAAGCATTTCAGATTTGTTATAATAAAGTGCAGAAGTCTAGAATCAAATAGACAAATGCTTGCTATCTTGATAACAGTTATTGAAGCAATAATCCTTATTTTGCATGTTAGATTAAATTGGTAAAAACAATACCACAAAATCATACACTAGTATGGGCACCTGTATCTATCAATAGATGTCAACTGGTGCTTAGTAAATGCAAATCCCAACCTTACACACAAAAGATAATGTCTTGCGTTATTTTAGGGCATGATTACACAGAGAAGATGCAGGAGTATGTGGTAATGTAAGTGGTCGAATATTTAAGTTATACAACCAAATGGAACTTTATTGGGAGGAAAAGAATAAAAATAAGCAAATTACAAAGTTTATGATCACAAATCTTAGAAATCATTATTGAAAATACATATCTAGGTTGTGTGTAAGTACAACCTAACATGTGGATTATGCATACTCAAAAGTCATGCAAGGTGATTTGGCAAGTGAATCTCCACTTGAGAGCAAATGTGTGTTTCATAGACATGGTGACAGGTATAGGATAAAACACAGATGTGTTAAAACAGGGGTTTCTACAACTAGGACATTGGAATAAAGATACATACATACGGACAAACAGATGCATACATATGTAGTGAATCCTATATGTGAGTGTATAAACAAAATTCACAATCCAAGCCAATCAATAATAACCAAAGAGACAATAGAATCCAAGTATTTCCCAAATGTCCAAGTAACGAGAAAGTTACAGGAAAAAGACAATCCTGCATTATCTCTTGTGGTTGTTCATGATTAGCCATTCTCACAGGATGGGAGGTGAAAACAATCCAAGGTTATCTATTTGACTCCAAAAGTTCCCAAATCACACAATATACCTTATGTGTGGAGAAAGTTATCCTAGTCTCCAAACATAAGTTGCATGAGCTCAAACTTTATAGCAAGAGAAACTCAAGGCCATTTTCTTTTGTTCAGATTGGATAATAACAAATTGTTTTTCTTGGAACTGAGCACTAGTTATACTTACACCGACAGATAACAGATCTGCTCCAGGAAGCCCAGTGATATCCCACTGATCTAGTAACCTTGTAAACTGTCCTGTTGTTGTGGAAGATGCATCTTTTCCTCGAGATCCAGTCCCCATGCTTTTTGTTTTATGGTTTTCACTGCCAGAGGATCCATCTTGTTCTTTTTTCTCTTTTCTCACAGGATGATTTGGACGATGATGTAATTTACCACTTGCAACCGCCTGACTGCTTTCCTTTGCTTTCAGCATGTTTGCTTCAGATTCCCTTCTTCTCTTCTCTGCAGCATACCTCTCACCTTCAGCCAAAGTGATGTCTTTTTGCAATCGTTGTAATTTTGAAAAGATTTTTATATGAAAAACATGTGAAAACCAGACATCAAATAATAAAAACCGGTTCTCACTAGTGGATGAGACCGGGTCGAACTCAGGGAACGGGAATATTTTGTATTCAAGTACACAAGTCTAAACTAATCTTTATTGCCGAATTATTGAAATATAAAATGTTCAGAAAAGTAAAAACAACTAGCTATTACAACAAATGAATACCCTTCGCAGAGGGCGTAAAGTGCAATATTTACAAACCCAATTAAAATTCTAAGTCTAAACTGAAAAGTAAAAATCTTCTATCTTCGTACTTCGTGTCACGTAGTCTCTTCTGCTCCAACCTCGTGCAATCCTGCACAAATCAAATGAACACAAGCAGTACCAAAGAAAGAAGAAATAGAATGTACTAAAAAAAAATACTAACTAAAGGCTAAGAATATAAAAGAAATCATTAAAGAAATCTAAATGACAATTTTAAATGCAAATGATATATATTTTTTTTCTTTTATTACATCTAACTAACTAATTGCAAAGTAATTAACAACTCTGATTATCTTCCTTAGCTAAACTATTTTTAATATCAAGATGACTAGCAACTATTTCTAATATCAACGAATCAGTTAATCAATTAACTAAGTGATCTAATATCAAAACACTAAGTAATCTAAGTATTAAGTAATATCTAAAAAAATTCAACAAAGCATTATCATCCGATAATTCGACATCTCAAACCAGATCCAGATATCCAATTAACTGTAAAATTCATTTGTCAATTCAGAAATCACATTGTCAATCCGATGAAAAATATGGATTCATGATATTATTCAATAGAATCAAATCATGGCTCATTCAATATCGGATGTCAAATTGATTCACATTCAGATAATATTTCAGTTTCTGATGAATCCAGAAAAATTATTATTTCAATTGACATTCACTGGATATATAACAGAATTTTCAATTTCGGTCTCAACCGGAATATCCAATTCCGCTCATTTGACTCTGTCGGATAATGAAATTCAAGTGAACTTAAAGTTCAGGTGGAGTTATGCTGTCGGATAATGAAATTTCCAGAGATATTAATCAAACTAGGAACTTAAAAAAAAATTGATCAATCAGATCTTGTTCCATCGTGAAACAGGTTTCCTCTGTAACGAAGAATTTTCCGGCGAGTAAATATCAGAATCAGTAAATGATTCCAGATATTTTTGAAATAGATTCCGGTCAGTAAAAAAAACTGTTTACTGCAGCTCCAGATGATCTAGATGATTTAGATCATTGCTGGAAAACAGTATGTATCTTTCACCGGAAATCAAAACAATCACAAAACTTGCCGGAGATCTGTAAACAGCCGATCAACTAAGATATCCGATAATTTGATTTCAATTGATCGAACTTCCAATGATCTTCAGCTAAACCAAGCCTCAACACAATTCTAACAAACTGAAATTGATTTAGTCATTCAGTGGATCAAAATTAGGCATCCGATCGATCAATCAATCGGATTTCATATTCAGTCGCCGGAAAAAAAAACAAATCGTCAATAATCACCGGACGACTCATACAGACCAAGCTTCAATCGTCGAGAGTCAAATGATATCCAATTGATCGATTCAGAAGTATCCGATTCAATCATTTAAATCAAAGCCTTATAGGATCCTGATAAATTGAAATCGATCCAGATGATCGATCAACTTTCGGTAGAAATTTGTTGAAATCTGGCGGTAGATTTCAGGTCAGTTCCTGTAAAAATGTTGAAATCACCGATTGTTGAAACAATTTTTTTGTTTTTAAAGTTTTAAATCTGAGGTTTTATCAAGACTTCAAATCTAAGAAAACCGGAAAAGCTACAGGAGTTCTGAGAGACTACAGATTGAACGATATTTTTTTTTTTATTGAAACACAAAAAAATAATACGATCTATATGAACTACACTTAAAATCTATTCTAACAATTACTGAAACAAAAACAGGAAGTCAACTCAAATTTCTTTAATCATGAGTTATGAATGCTTAACAGAAATTAAAATGAAAATTTCAGAAAAAAAGAAGAAGAAAAAGAAGAAGAAGAGGAGAAGAAGAAGAAGAAGCACTTACCGGAGGGATTAGAAAAGAGTTGGAATCCTCCTATATGCCATTACCGTAGCTGGATGCCTCCACCGGATTGAGAAAGAAGAGAGATCAAGGGAGAAGGAGAAGAAGGAGGAAAGAAACAAGGTGAAGGAGAAGGGTTAGAAGAGAAGGCAAAAGCATAAAAGAGAAGACAAGCCTCTCTTCCCCCTACGTATGATATTTATAATTTTGAAAGTTTTTCCATAAGTCCATCTTATTTCAAAGAATTACATTTCAAAACCTCTCTTCAAAAAGTTATTTACAAAGCAACTCAAAATGACTATGTTTTAGAAAATACAAAAACTAAGTCTATTCTAAATCTAATTTTTTTTATGATTTTCAAAAACTAAACTACTACAATTATGTCAAACACTAAAATAAGCATTAAAATGTAAAATAAAACTATTTTTCATGCATTTTCTATTTTTAAATCATTTTAGCACATTTACTCAAAACTAACATAAAATTGGGTTTTTAAATCATTTTCTCATGAAATCATGCATATTTTTATATGAAATATCCCTAAAATATATGCATGATCAAATATCCCCATGCTTATGTTTTGCTAGTCCTCGAGCAAACTAGAAAAATGCACGAAATCAAACTATCACCTAACTCACTTTCGTAGGAATCACGGTTGCATTTAGCTCATGCAACAAGCCCTTTCAACCCCTGGGTTACCCCAGTGGACGAGTAAGGTCTCGTGAGGGTTTGCAGTGATGCTACCCACAAACATCTCTGTCATGTATGCATAATATTACACATTCTCATAAGCAGTAGGTAATTAAAGAATTTGTTTTCACAAATATTTCCTATTATTTCAAAATCACAATATAATTAGAGTCTTTTATATACCACCACAGAAAAAGAATTTCTTTCACTTTTCTAAATATCGCAATTATTTATGTTTTATTCTTAGAAAATCCAATAAAAACATATTATTATTTACTTATCCTCACTCATATGTTTTCTGCAGAGGTTTTCTCAATTACACTTCTAAGCATTGAACTTTTCTTTCTTTTTAAGCTCTTTTCTCTCTCTTTTTTTTTTTCTTTTCATGCTTTTTCTTTTTGCGCACTTATTTTTCTCATATAGCCTGCGTGTGGTCTGCTTTTATGCCTTGTGCAATGTCAATATCTTCTATACTTTTTCATACCAAAAGATATCAACTAAGACATAAAAGTGACTTCCTTCATTCACCCTTATAACATGAGAGTCAAACATTTCAACTTGTATCTGTTCTCAGTTACTTAGGATCATGAAGTTTTCCACTCTCTTTTTCGAAAATGGAATTAAAAGTTTCAACTTACATCTAATTTCCATCTACTAAGGATTGTGGAATTATCCAAACAACCTAACGCATGCTTTTTCTCACTTTTTGAGCTCATTTTTATGCTTTTGTTCATTTGCTTATTTTTCAAAAATAAAACTGTGCATATTCATATTTATGATTCAAAATAAATTTTAACATGTATCTATCATCATTTCTTTGAAATTCGCATAAACAACCATAATTTTTAGATTTATGTCAGAAAAAAAAATTCGTGGGGCTTAAAAATCCTCTAAAAACATCAGATTTGAAATAACATTCATATAAGTTCAAACTATTTCTTTAAAAATCTACTTTTCATGAGAGATGTGTAAACATGTGCAAGAACGTAAACAAAAATATCAAGGTGTGCAAACTACACCCTCCCCCATGCTTGAATGACACTGTCCCAGTGGCACTCCCCCATGCTTATATGAAACTAAGCGAATGCACATGAGAGAAAATAATTGAGGGAAAAGAGTAGAATGACCTGACATGAAAAAATACACGTTCTATGAATGTAATAAATGCAATGTATACATGACAAAACACAAAACTCATGAAAGAAACAAAAAGAACATGAAAAACTCATGAAAAAGTAAAAACAAAATAAAATCTATAAATTCTAAACAAATCTACAAGATATGGGTTGCCTCCCATAAAGCGCTAAGTTTCACATCCCCAGCCAGACGGATCCCTGGAAAAATCCTTCATCGTCCATGAGATCAATGGACATGAAGTCAGACTCAATCGGGCTCTCTATGAAAAATAGTGTCATCAGTGACACTGCGCACTATGTTCCCGTCCTGTCTACCTCTATATGGCTCAACGTGCTCGATCCAACTTAACTAACCTATCTGATTTTCACGTAATTCTAGATGATCTTCATCTAATGATTCCTTATCCTCCTCATTAGGTGAATTACTCAATAACCAAGCATATTCTGCTTCTACGAGGTCTTGAATGACATCAACCTCGAAAGAAGCCTCCTCAACAGCAGGGCCCATAGCAGCACGAAAAATGTTTAGCCGTATCTTCCTATTTCCGAATGACACATCCATCGCACAAGTGCGGCAATTGATGCACGCATTGGCGGTAGCTAGGAAGGGGCGACCGAGAATAATAGGAGTTTGCTGTGGACTATCAACTCCCTCCATATCTAATATCACGAAGTCGACAGAGAAATAACAATCCTCTACCTTGACTAAAACATCTTCAAGTATCCCTCTTGGGATCTTGATAGATCTATCTGCGAGCTGAAGAGTCATAGGTGTAGGTTTCATCTCTTTCAATCCAAATTGGTCATAAAAGAAACCCGGCAATATGTTAACACTTGCCCCAAGGTCGAGCAACGCACGCCCAACAGTGATGTTTCCTATGACGCAAAAGATGATAGGAGTCCCTGGGTCCTTGAGCTTAGGTGGGGTTTGATGTTGCAATACTGCGCTCACCTGCCCAGTTAAATAAATCTTTTTCTGCACATGGGACATCGACTTCCTTTTCTGCGTACAAAGTTCTTTGAGGAACTTTGCATATGCAGGGACCTGTTGAATAGCATCTAGTAAGGGGAGGTTTATCTGAACATGCTTGAATATCTCAAGCATCTCTTCCATGTTCACTCCGGACTTACCTAATGCTCTCGGCCTTTCTAACGCCCCAGGAAAGGGGGCTTTGAGAATGTAGGATGGTGAAGGCTCAGATGGAAGAACCTTCTCGCTTTTCTGAGGTAAAATATTAGGGACAGACTGCTTCTCGCTTATTTTCTCTCTTTCTTCTGCAGCCTCCCTCGCTTGGTACTGCTTCCCACTCCTAAGGGTTACTGCTTGAGCTTTCTCTTTATGTGTATCAGTCATATGCAAGCTACGCATGGGTTCCTTTCCCTTAGGGTTGACAATAGGCTGGCTAGGCAACGTCCCCTCACTTCGCCTGCTAAGTGCTTCGGCAAGCTGCCCCGTTTGAGTCTCTAATTTTGCAATAGACTGGGTATGTGAGCTCAAAGCTTGCAAAATCTTATCCTCAAAAGATTGACTATGTAAAGGCTCATGAGACTGGGGTTGAGTGTAAACAGGTTGGACTGGGGGATAACTGGATCTTTGAAATCCAAGCGCATAACCGCCTTGACTTGGTTGACTCTGGGAAGGGTTGGGTGGGTGGATCTGTGAGTTGTGCCATGAGAAATTGGGATGATTTCGCCAACCCGGGTTATAAGTGTTGGAAAATGGATTAGGTACGGGCCTAGCGAAGTTTTGAGCCATCTGAGCTTGCTCTTGGACAAACTCAGGATATTGTGGCGCAACTGGGCACTCAAAGACATGGTGTGCAGGACTCGCACACAATGCGCACACCTGCATGGCAGGGGAGGGACCCAACAAAAATTGATCTAATTTCTGGGATAGTTGGTCTACCTTGTTGCTCAACTCAAGGTTCATCCCTAACTTGAAAATACCTGCCTTCTTAATGCTATCCTGTACAGGTGCAGCCCTATCAAACCGTGAGGCTGTCGCATGGTGCATCGAATTCTCACTCAATGTCTCAAAAAGCGACCATGCTTCATCCTCACTTTTGAGCATAAATGTGCCCCCACACGCGGCATCCATCATTTGACGGTTCTTTTCAGTAAGACCGTCATAGAAATATTGCACCAGTTGCCAGCGAGGCACCTGGTGGTGGGGACACTTGCGGAGAAGATCTTTCAATCTCTCCCATGACTCATGAAACTGTTCTCCTTCAATTTGGGAAAAATTGGTTATCGCTTTACGAAACTGGTTCGTTTTACCAATTGGGAAATATTTCTTTAAAAATTCTCTTTGCATATGTTCCCCAGTGGTAATTCGAACAGTATCTAATGATTTTAACCAACTCTTCACTTTGTCCTTCAGAGAGAAGGGGAACAGGGTCAACCTCATCGCATCATCTCCAAAGTTATTGATTCGCACTGTCGAGCAAATCTCCAAGAATTCATCGAGATGACGATATGGGTCTTCATTGCTAAGGCCATAAAATGAAGGTAGCATCTGTATCACTCTGGCCTTTATCTCAAAATGATTTGCTCCTACATCAGGTCTTGTGATGCAGGAGGCGAGAGTGTAAGTGTTGGGCATGAAATACTCCCTCAAAGGACGAGTAATCTGCTGATTCTCAGCCATGGTTGCAGATCTCTGGGCTCTCCTAATAAGAGACTCGGGGTCCTCAATCGGCTCTACCAGCTCAGGGTCAAGTGAGCGTCGCCCTTGCATACACCTCGTAGTAGACCAGTGTAGCTCACGTCCTAACTTTGGGTTTTCTACTTAACTAACGCACTAAGCGGCCAAACCACGCAAACCATAAAGCGGGTAAACTAAAAACAACAAAAACTAAACAAACACCACGCAGTTACACATAACAGAGATTATGCAAAGAAATATAAAATCTATGTGTACGGTACCAATCGTACACAGTCACCTCTAAGGGAATCCTAATAGGTGGGCTGTGCAGAAAAGTAAGCTCGTCTCTAAGATATGCACATACGTGGTTCTAAACCTAAATGCAACACAAACACTAGGCAATAAAGTGAATACTAATATTACGCCGTTCCCCGGCAACGGCGCCAAAAATTTGATGTCTTTTTGCAATCGTTGTAATTTTGAAAAGATTTTTATATGAAAAACATGTGAAAACCAGACATCAAATAATAAAAACCGGTTCTCACTAGTGGATGAGACCGGGTCGAACTCAGGGAACGGGAATATTTTGTATTCAAGTACACAAGTCTAAACTAATCTTTATTGCCGAATTATTGAAATATAAAATGTTCAGAAAAGTAAAAACAACTAGCTATTACAACAAATGAATACCCTTCGCAGAGGGCGTAAAGTGCAATATTTACAAACCCAATTAAAATTCTAAGTCTAAACTGAAAAGTAAAAATCTTCTATCTTCGTACTTCGTGTCACATAGTCTCTTCTGCTCCAACCTCGTGCAATCCTGCACAAATCAAATGAACACAAGCAATACCAAAGAAAGAAGAAATAGAATGTACTAAAAAAAAATACTAACTAAAGGCTAAGAATATAAAAGAAATCATTAAAGAAATCTAAATGACAATTTTAAATGCAAATGATATATATTTTTTTCTTTTATTACATCTAACTAACTAATTGCAAAGTAATTAACAACTCTGATTATCTTCCTTAGCTAAACTATTTTTAATATCAAGATGACTAGCAACTATTTCTAATATCAACGAATCAGTTAATCAATTAACTAAGTGATCTAATATCAAAACACTAAGTAATCTAAGTATTAAGTAATATCTAAAAAAATTCAACAAAGCATTATCATCCGATAATTCGACATCTCAAACCAGATCCAGATATCCAATTAACTGTAAAATTCATTTGTCAATTCAGAAATCACATTGTCAATCCGATGAAAAATATGGATTCATGATATTATTCAATAGAATCAAATCATGGCTCATTCAATATCGGATGTCAAATTGATTCACATTCAGATAATATTTCAGTTTCTGATGAATCCAGAAAAATTATTATTTCAATTGACATTCACTGGATATATAACAGAATTTTCAATTTCGGTCTCAACCGGAATATCCAATTCCGCTCATTTGACTCTGCCGGATAATGAAATTCAGGTGAACTTAAAGTTCAGGTGGAGTTATGCTGCCGGATAATGAAATTTCCAGAGATATTAATCAAACTAGGAACTTAAAAAAAAATCGATCAATCAGATCTTGTTCCATCGTGAAACAGGTTTCCTCTGTAACGAAGAATTTTCCAGCGAGTAAATATCAGAATCAGTAAATGATTCCAGATATTTTTGAAATAGATTCTGGTCAGTAAAAAAAATTGTTTACTGCAGCTCCAGATGATTTAGATCATTGCTGGAAAACAATATGTATCTTTCACCGGAAATCAAAACAATCACAAAACTTGCCGGAGATTTGTAAACAGCCGATCAACTAAGATATCCGATAATTTGATTTCAATTGATCGAACTTCCAATGATCTTCAGCTAAACCAAGCCTCAACACAATTCTAACAAACTGAAATTGATTTAGTCATTCAGTGGATCAAAATTAGGCATCCGATCGATCAATCAATCGGATTTCATATTCAGTCGCCGGAAAAAAAAACAAATCGTCAATAATCACCGGACGACTCATACAGACCAAGCTTCAATCGTCGAGAGTCAAATGATATCCAATTGATCGATTCAGAAGTATCCGATTCAATCATTCAAATCAAAGCCTTATAGGATCCTGATAAATTGAAATCGATCCAGATGATCGATCAACTTTCGGTAGAAATTTGTTGAAATCTGGCGGTAGATTTCAGGTCAGTTCCTGTAAAAATGTTGAAATCACCGATTGTTGAAACAATTTTTTTGTTTTTAAAGTTTTAAATCTGAGGTTTTATCAAGACTTCAAATCTAAGAAAACCGGAAAAGCTACAGGAGTTCTGAGAGACTACAGATTGAACGATATTTTTTTTTTATTGAAACAAAAAAAAATAATACGATCTATATGAACTACACTTAAAATCTATTCTAACAATTACTGAAACAAAAACAGGAAGTCAACTCAAATTTCTTTAATCATGAGTTATGAATGCTTAACAGAAATTAAAATGATAATTTCAGAAAAAAAAGAAGAAGAAAAAGAAGAAGAAGAGGAGAAGAAGAAGAAGAAGCACTTACCGGAGGGATTAGAAAAGAGTTGGAATCCTCCTATATGCCATTACCGTAGCTGGATGCCTCCACCGGATTGAGAAAGAAGAGAGATCAAGGGAGAAGGAGAAGAAGGAGGAAAGAAACAAGGTGAAGGGGAAGGGTTAGAAAAGGCAAAAGCATAAAAGAGAAGACAAGCCTCTCTTCCCCCTACGTATGATATTTATAATTTTGAAAGTTTTTCCATAAGTCCAACTTATTTCAAAGAATTCCATTTCAAAACCTCTCTTCAAAAAGTTATTTACAAAGCAACTCAAAATGACTATGTTTTAGAAAATACAAAAACTAAGTCTATTCTAAATCTAATTTTTTTTATGATTTTCAAAAACTAAACTACTACAATTATGTCAAAAACTAAAATAAGCATTAAAATGTAAAATAAAACTATTTTTCATGCATTTTCTATTTTTAAATCATTTTAGCACATTTACTCGAAACTAACATAAAATTGGGTTTTTAAATCATTTTCTCATGAAATCATGCATATTTTTATATGAAATATCCCTAAAATATATGCATGATCACAAAGTATGACATCCAGCAGCCCTGTATTCCTGAAAATTGTAGATAGAACCAAGGTTTTAAAACCTGTGACTCGACTCGTTCTCTATTGTTTCGTGACTCAACGGGTCAACTTGGTGACTCGGATCGGGTTTTGTCAACTTTTGATTTTAAAAGAAAAACAATATATAAATTGCCATTTAAACATATAAAGGTTTGTAGAATGACTTAATTACTAGTTTAATTGATTAATAAGTAAAATAACATCAAGTAAAACTATATCTAACTTATAATTACTCATCTAATAGCAAGAAATCGAATAACCAAACAAAACAATAATTCAATATTTTAATAGAAACAAGCCCTAAAGTAAAGTTAAGTTAAAAACTTACAAGAGTAAGAGTAAAAACTAAAGTAAAGATAACCATACTTGAGCAATTTGCAATGCATCTCAGCAATCAACTTTCGCTTTTCAGTTTTCACTTCAATTTGTACTCGCATTGTATCATATGTAATATGCAAATTTAATGAGTGACAACAATTCTGCAAATTTATGTATCAACTCTTAATATATTGAAATTTTAAAAATCATCACATGATAAGCTAAAGATGTTGAGTAAAGTTGTGAACCATTCACCACAATCTAGTACAACTGTACACGCAAGAAATATAAAGTATAAAGCATAAGGCCCATGGCCATATAACAAAATTACAAAGTTCATAAGTATAAAGTTAATAATCATAATACAATGACAAAATCAAATTTCAAACATCCAAAATTCATCCACTTTTACAAAATATGATATCTCAATTCTCAAGACAAGAGTCAAATCTCAAATAGAGGCGAAGTGCTATTATTTGAAACTTCATTTTAATCAATTCTTGAGTTGGAAGTAGAAATTAATGGCTGAATTGGAGTACTAGTAGTTGCATTTTCCCTTGCATCTTCATCTTCAACTCTATCACCACCTTCATCATCAATAAGATTAGCTTCTTCAATGTTTTCAACTTTCATCTCCAAGTCCCTTAAGAAATCCTTCATTCAATAAAATATGACACATTTGAGTTAGCATGCAATAGAGAAAGACAAAAAATTAAATTAAAAGAAATTTAATCAAGTTAAAATATCAAACAAACTTTTACGATTTTACCTCATCTCCATCTAAAACTCCTTCTTGCATGACCCATTCATCCATTGGTGTTTGCAAATATATATTGTCCAAAGAAATTGGGTTAAGATGTGTTCTCTTTAATTGCTTTTCTCTTAGACGCAAATTATAATAGACAAACACTAAGTCATTAAGTTTCTTTTGAGCTAATCTATTTCTTCTCTTAGTGTGAATTTGATCAAAGGTACTCCAATTTCATTCACATCCAGATGAAGAACATGTTTGACTAAGTATACAAATAATAATTTTTTGGAGATCGGGGGCACATATTCCATGCATTTTCCACCACATTGCTGCATAAAGCCAAAACACACAAAAATGTAAAGTTGATTAAAGAAATATTCTTTTGCACAACACAACAATAATGTTAAAGATAGATCACCTGGCTTGTGCTCATCTTTAGTCATAATAGCTATAGAAGTACCAAAATTTGCACTTGCGTCTTCAAATAACTCAAGTTGCTTCCATGCTCTTACTCTAGCTGAAATATTTGGCTCCAACTTCTCAATACATTTAATTAAACCATGCCTTACTTCAGGATGCTTTGTGAATTGTATGAAATAGTGCAAATAGTCAAATACATTAAAATGATAATTGATAAAAGAAAGTTCATATTCAAAATTTAAAATAATTAATAAAAAGATATAAACAAATACATATCCTAGAAAATTGTGGACTATAGTGGTATTTGGGATTGAGATAGTATGCTGCTGCATGAAGAGGGTGGTGAAGTTGATTTTTCCAACGATTGTCAATTATTTTCCAATAAGGTTTATACTTTTTCTCCTCATTGTCATGAATTTCTTTTATAGCCTCATTGGCTCTATCTATAGCTTTATAAAGATAACCCATTGTAGGATTTTCTTCTCCATCGACCATTCTCAAAACTTTGACTAGAGGTTCTATAGTTTTAACAGTTGATTCTATGACTCTCTAAAAATTACTATTCAATATAATATCCTCCATCTCTTTCCCCTCAGCATATAATGACTATTTTGAATTGTTCCATTCATCTGATGCCATCATTTTTCTAAGACCACTTTAATGTTCTAGCAAAGATTGAAGCATGATAAAATTAGTGGCAAATCTTGTAGTAACCAGTCTTAGAATTTCTTTCTTATTGAAAAATTGAGTCCTTATTAGGTTCAAAACAAAAGTATGATTGTAAATGAACTTCGTGATCCTTTTTCCTTTTTCCACACATCCAACTATGCTTTTTATCTTAAACAAATCTTCAAGCATGAGATCTATGCAATGTGCTTCACAAGGAGTCCAAAATATGGTTTTCCTCCTATCCTCCAACATCTTTCCAGGTGCTTGATAGTTGGCTGCATTATCTATGATTATCTGTCATTTTTCAATTTCAAAACATTATTAACATACTAGACAAATTATAAATATCAATGTTCAATAGAAAATTACAAAAGAAAAAAAATGATATACCTGGACAACATTCTCTGCACCTACTATTTCCACCACTTCATCAAATAATTTTAATAAATTTTCTCGATTCTTCACGATACTTGTTGCATCAACTGATTTCAAGAAGTAAACGCCCCTTGGACAATGAACAAAAAAATTTATCGATGTCCTTTGTGTTGCATCTTTCCAACCATCAGCCATAATAGAACAATCCATTTCAGCCCAAGACTCCTTGTATTCTTTGAAATAATCAACAATTTTTTTAAATTTCTTATAATAATCTTCCCGAAATCTCAAATGAAAAAGGTGGCTTCAATCCCATTCCTACTGAGGAACAAACTTCAATCATCTTCGTAAAGTAAGGAGAATTGGCTTCATTGAAAGGAATGACTGAATGATAAAAAAATCTTGCAATAGCTGAACATGACCTATCTCTAGCTTTTCTTTCCAAAACTGCTTTTATTCCAAGTTGTTTCACTTGGACAAAAGTATCATGATTATGCTTTTGGGTATCATTCATCATTTTTTTTCCTTTTATATATTTTTTCTCAATAGACTCATCACTTTCATCTGACAAGTCCATATCATTATCATTTACTTCAACAAAGGAACCAATCTCATTTACAATATTTTTCTTATATAATTTGTGTTCCTTAAATGACTCCAAATTCTTACGATTTTTTTTCCTTACAGATTCTTCGACTTTGTGGCATGGTTCCACCTCTCCTTTAATACCAGCAAGATGATACTTAAGTCTATTAATGCCACCACTCATCTGTTTTGTACACCAAGTACATTATACCCTCTTCTTTTTCTTATCAAGAGGTAACCCAAAATCCCACATAGGGTCCTTTCCTTTAGTGAATGTTGTTAGAGTCCTTGAAGATCCTTCTTCTGACATTTCTTTGATGATTTGATAAATCTAGAACTGTTAAATTTGAAAAGCTAAAAACATAGATATAGTTAGTAGATTATGCACACAATAATGATTGAAAGAACTAAAAAAATGCCATGATTTATTTGGTCCAACCACTCTCGATTTTCGTTATAGAGTAGTCCAAACCCACCAAGGAAAGTTGGTCAACCCAATTTTTATTATGGATCAGTCCAAACCTATCAAAGAAAATTAGTAAACTGTAACCTGAAATCCATTGAGGTTCAGTCTACATGAATCCTCAAATTGATTGAGGTTCAGTCCACCTGAACCTTGCAAACAGATTTACAAGTGGGTCAAAACTGCACCTGATCCCAAAAACCGATGCACACATAAAACTATACATGGTACATAATGCACACAAAGTGAACACTGTATATGCGCATCAACATAAGCAAGTTATCATTTTTTTTACTATTAACACTAGCATGATCAACAACAAAAAAAACCATTAGTGCATGCTTCATTGCCAAAAAAAATAAATTATACAGGCAAAACCCAAAATCAAAACCAAATCAGAATCCTAAAAACCTATACCCATTACCCAAAATCGAAACCAAATAAGAATCCTAAAAACCTGTACCCGTTACTTAGATTGTGTGCATATGACAGTGACACACACCAAAAGAAATCAGATTTGCGTGTGTGTGCACAGTACACACCACTAACCTGATTAGCGTGTGCATACAACATACATACCTTCACAAATCTCGCCAAAAAATCTTGCTGGAAATTCTTGCAGCGGCGGAAAGAAACATTGTGGTGCCCCAAACCCCGACTTTGGAAAAACTTAGAATTTTCTGTGATTTTTTTTTGAAAGGTTTAAATAGAAAACAACGGAAAGCAAAGTGTGAGTAAAACAACAAAGCCGCGAGTCTGGGCGGCCACCACAGGTGATTGCAACAAGTAACAATAGTGTAACCAAAGTGCAACCACAACGTAAAAAGGGTATACGACCCAACAGTTTAAAGTTTACAAAAATTAGAGTACAAAGTCTCAAAATAGGGAATACATCCCAATCAAAATCCCAAAAACCCAAAACAACGAGGGACAGGATCTGCAGAACAAGTGTGGGTCCTCCAAGCCTTCATTGTGTATCATCGCATCCAAAATCGAAACCAAATAAGAATCCTAAAAACCTGTACCCGTTACTTAGATTGTGTGCATATGACAGTGACACACACCAAAAGAAATCAGATTTGCGTGTGTGTGCACAGTACACACCACTAACCTGATTAGCGTGTGCATACAACATACATACCTTCACAAATCTCGCCAAAAAATCTTGCTGGAAATTCTTGCAGCGGCGGAAAGAAACATTGTGGTGCCCCAAACCCCGACTTTGGAAAAACTTAGAATTTTCTGTGATTTTTTTTTGAAAGGTTTAAATAGAAAACAACGAAAAGCAAAGTGTGAGTAAAACAACAAAGCCGCGAGTCTGGGCGGCCACCACAGGTGATTGCAACAAGTAACAATAGTGTAACCAAAGTGCAACCACAACGTAAAAAGGGTATACGACCCAACAGTTTAAAGTTTACAAAAATTAGAGTACAAAGTCTCAAAATAGGGAATACATCCCAATCAAAATCCCAAAAACCCAAAACAACGAGGGACAGGATCTGCAGAACAAGTGTGGGTCCTCCAAGCCTTCATTGTGTATCATCGCATCCGCACTATACCTGTTCGTCACCTACATCCCCATAAAACGGGGTCAGTCCTCTTGCGAGGTGGTGAAAAAACAACCACAAGCATAAATATATATATATATATATATATATATATATATATATATATATATCAAATCTGATCAGGAAAAGCAATAACAGAACAAACAAGTGTAAGTGTCTGTGTCAGGTAAGTGCGAAAGTGACAAGTACTAGTCAACAGAGCTGAAGTAACAGTAAAACAAGTATCTAAGCAGTAAACTGAACTATAACGAGTGTTGAACAACAAGTAACTAAAGTAACAACTAAACAAGAAAGGTAACTAAAGCAACAACTGAATAAGTACAGTAACTGAAGTAAAAACTACTGAAACTAGTAAGGTAGCAACTATAGTAAGTCAGATGATTGGTTAGTCTTTAAGTTCTTCTGATTACTCCTTTGGGTACGCGAAGGAAACCTCGCATTTTGTGAGACATGCACCCGACGTCTGTTATTCAAGTTCTAGTGTGGTAACCGGGGAAGCTACAAACCGAGTCAACCTCATGCAAGCAGCACACAGTTGGGAGAAAACACTCGCATAGGCAAGGGTTGCAACCCATATTACTGTAGTAGTGAGGTCCTAAAAAGGTAACCTCGACCTCCCTGACTCTGAGTGACTGGAAGCCAAAGGACGCTACAGCTTCTGTCAAAACACGTGTCGTACTAACGACAAGTCACTCAGGGTTGTACCATCCACCCTCTCCCAAGGTGAACCTGTAAGATCCACGATTTTCATTTTGATGTATATTGTGTAATTATGTGGAAATCGATGAATTTTTATGTTTTGGCAATTTCTGAAGATTTGCTTATTTTGAGAATCGGGTAAAATCACGTAATTTTATGTTAAAAGAGCGATTTCGGGAGATCTAGAATGAATCAACCTTCGAAACTTTTAGGGTAAGTTTGAAATAGGGTTGTAGTGATACACCTTGCTGCAGCACTTGGCGTGGAATAGCTGTGGGCTTCTCCTTGGCGTGGAATAGCTGCAGCACTTCAACATCTTTCATCTTCACCTTAGTTTCAGCAAGTTTATCTAAGGTGAAGACTCACCTTGCTTGGTTATGGTGTCGGTATGAAAAGGAAACCGGTGGAGTTGTGCATCCTTGCATGCAAGCCCAACGGTGGATTAGGCTCTACTTGATATTGTTTTAAATCTTGAATCACATGATTTCCTCGTTTGCTAGTTGTTGCATTCTTTTGCAATGGTTTCCTTTTGAATTTCAATCATATTTTCATGTTGTTATGTGTTGTTCTCCATTGTCCATATCTGAAATATTGTTTCCATGCTTTGATTTCCATGCGCAATATATCCTTTTCTCATTTTTTCTTTTGGTTCTTCGTTTTTGCTGAAACTACTACTTTGAAATGGCTTTTTGCTCCTTTGTGCTGGGCGAGTTGAGTAGCTGGGGTGCGCTGGACCGAGCTGGACTCGTCCAGCATGCACCCAACCCCTTTTGGGCCTGTTGGAATGCATGCATGTAGCTGAGTCTAAGCGGCAGCCGCGAGACCCTTATTGGGCTTTGTTCGGGCGAAAGGTTCAACTCAGCCCCAAACTTGGGACTGGGGCTGCAGTCACTCTTTTGGCACTGGTCACGGCGTGACCAGCCCCTTTTGGGCGTGGGGAGGTCAGACCTCCGGTAGCAGTGCGTTCCCCCCCCCCCTCCTCTTTTTCCCGATTTTTCATTTTGGCTCATCGAACCCAAGTGGTGAAGTGGGCTGGGTCGGCCTTGGGCGTGTTCCCAGCCTTCCATTTGCAGCTGAACCGAGCCCTTGGGCTCTGGTTCACATGCATAAGGGTAGCTCAGTCTGGTCCAGCGGACCAGACCCCTTGTCAAATCTATGCATTTGAGTTGAAGCTGGGCGCATTCGGTTAGCCGCGCGCCCAACCTATGTAACCTAAGCATTAGTTACCTTTTTTTTTTGTGGTGACAAGTCTTTTCGACGAGCCTTTTTCTTTTCTTTGGTCGGGGTTCGATTTGGCTAGGTGTCGGTCTGAACTGGGGGTTCAGACCTGCACCATGGCCTGGTTCGGACCTGTTGTGCGCGTGTACCCAGTCCAGCCGTTTTCCCTTGTCTGGAGCTAGGTGCATACCGCACGGGTGTTGTGCACCTTTAGCAGTTTGTTTTAGTGTTTGAGGGTGCAGGTCTGAACCGAGGTTCAGACCTGAACCCATTGGCAACCCAGCTAGCACCTAGTGCTAGCCGCGACTCCACCTAGTTGGAGACGGGTGCCAGCCCATTTGTGTTGGACACCCCGAGGCCTCTCTTTCAGCAGAGCCCCCTTGGGCTTTGGTCTGAACCGAATGGTTTAGACCTTTCCATGTCGTGACAGCGGTTCGGTCCTATGGACTAGACACCTTGGTCAGCCTTAGTATCCCTTGCACTATGTTAACCGGTTGGCCCTTGTCGGGGTTCGAGTCAGCCCCAACTGAACCCCTTAGCTAGTATGGTCCAATCCATGAGTTGGACCAGACCTTGATGGTAGGCACGACAGTCTGGTCCGTAGGACCAGACCACCCTTAATTAGAGCTTGTTGGCAGCAAGTGTGTGTGGATCTTCGTATTGGCACACTCACAGCCCCGTTACGCCATTATTTACGGTGGATAACACTTTACCCTATCAATCCAGTCCGCACCAACTTTGAACCGAACCATAGTGGGTTCGAGTTAGCCTTTGCCTTGCCCCGCACCCTCCATGCATTTCGGCTAGGGTTTTGGCATAAGTATATATGCCTTGGGTTTCAGAGAATTCGATATATATATATATAAATATATATATAGGTGTATACATATGTATTTTGGTGCTAATAAGTATATATATGTACATATACATATATATGTATACATGTAAGGTCGTATCTTATTGAGTACAAATGACATGGGAACACGTATGTAAATACACATACATATAGGTATAGCTAAGTATACACCTACTTGTCAAAATACTTAACTGATTACTTCGATATGACCAAATGGACTTGCGACATTCTTGTGTCCCGTCCAAGTATTATTCTCCAGATGATGTTACACTCCAAATTAAATATAGAACTCCATAGAGTTGTCCTGTTTTCAGTTTGGCAAGCGGTCTCCTTGGGTCTGCGTGCGCGGCACCCCAAACCGTGGCAATGCCAATGTAATACCCATTAGACGGGTTATTTCAGTATCGCCTTCGACACGTAAGTGTGTCGTGTTGCGTAAGGAAGATCCTTATGCCTTGATTTATGTACAATGGCCTAGTTAAAGAATACAAATGAACACTATTGCAAATCCACATATTTGGAAGCTACGTTGTATTACAAGTGTTGTTTAAACATCTTTGTTTTGGGTCCGCAGGTGCGACACCCCATGCTTTAGAAATGCTAATGTAATCCTCATCCGACGGGAATGCCCCAAGTATCACCATAAACTTCTTAGTGTGTCAAACCATGTGTGTAAGGTTGTTATCGCAATTGCATCTTCCCTGCATAAGCGACTGTTACTGTGGAAATAGCTAATGTTATTCTCGTAAGATGATAATGTAGAAAAATTCAATTTCAAACCCTTGAGAAAGCGAATGTAATTCCCATACGCATGAGAATGTTGATAAATGCAATCATAACACTGAAGCATGCAATATAATGCATTTTAATATCATGTGATGCCTCTGATAACTTTATTTTGCAAATGATAGAAAACTCATGTTACTTTTACACTTTGCACTTGGCACATCCTAACACTGTTACTGAGTAGTGCGTACCCTGAGGAGGTACATTGCTTGAGGCATTGGTAAGCGCACCACATGCACTTACTTCAATAAAATGAAAAGATAGAAAATTGAACACCATAGGGTATGAATACTGAAATGACTTGTTGTGGGCTCAGTTGGAGTCCTCGGGCAGTGGACCTTGTGTTGTGTAAGGACTCTTGTGTGATATACCCTTAAACCAAAAATAAATAATATGGTGTTGTGACTGCTTTCACAAGCAGTGTGCTCCATTGGCCGCGTGAGGCTGAGCACGTGAATGGGCAGGCCAAGTCCTCGTTTTGCGTACCCCGCGGGGACCGCGAGGCAAATTCCTCGTTGTGAGGTATGATTGAACATGAGCCTTAAGAAAGATAAACCTGCTTCGCCCCATTCACAAAATGGTTCACCTTGAGAGAGGGTGGATGGTACAACCCTAAGTGACTTGTCGTTACTATGACACGTGTTTTGACAGAAGTTGTAGCATCCTTTGGCCTCCAGTCACTCAGAGTCAGGGAGGTTGAGGTTGCATTTTTAGGGCCCCACTACTGAAGTAGTATGGATTGCAATCCTTACCTATGCGAGTATTTTCTCCTAGCCATGCGCTGCTCGCATGAGGTTGACTCGGTCTGTAGCTTTCTTGGTTACCACACTAGAATTTAAATAACAGACGTCGGGTGCATGTCTCACAGAATGCGAGGTTTCCTTCGCGTACCCGAAGGAGTAATCAGAAGAACTTAAGAACTAACCAAACAACTGACTTACAGTAGATGTTGCTTTACTTGTGATGTAGACTTTATTTCAGTTGTATGTAGTTACCCTACTTGCTGTCAGCAGTTGTTACTGCTTGAGTACTTGTTACAGTAACTTCAATGTTACTTTAGTTACTTGTTGCTCCGTTCACTTTACGGTTCAGTTTGTTGCTTTAGCTACTTGTTTTCCCTGTTGCTATAGCTTGTTGACTAGTGCTTGTCACTTTACACTTACCTGACACAGGCACTTACACTTGTTAGCTTATTTTATGTTTCTCTGTGTATATGACATATATACCTGCTTGTGGTTGTTTCTTCACCACCTCGCAAGAAGATTGACCCCGTTTTATGGGGATGTAGGTGACAAACAGGTATAGTGCGGATGCGATGATACGTGGTGAAGGCTCGGAGGACCCACACACTTGACTTGTTGTTCCTGTACCTGGTGGGTTTTGGGTTTTTGGTTGTTGTTGGGATGTATTCCCTGTTCTGGGACTTTTGTACTTACATTTTGTAAACTCTTTAAACTGTTGGGGGTGTTTTTCCTTTCTACTTCATAGTTACACTTTTGTACACACTGTTAGTTACACTGTTTCCACTTGTTGCACTTACCTGTGGTGACCACCCAGACTTGCGGCTTTGTTGTTTTCCCACGCCTGCTTTCCGCCGGTTTTTTACTTAAACCTTTCAAAAAAAAAATCACTAAAAATTCTAAGTTTTTCCAAGGTCGGGGTTTGGGGCGCCACAGTGTTTGGTATCAGAGCAGAGTTTAAGTGTGTGGTCAGAGCTTCATCGTGCATCATCCATCGCACTGTAAGTATAAGTTAAGCTTCTTTATTTCCTATTTTTTAGATAGTTTGTGTTTGTGGTTCTGTGTATGTAATAGATGTCAACAAACCCGACCGGCAAGATTTTGGAGGCACTCCAAAACCTGACTCGAGGCGAAGAGGCCCTGAGTGGAGCTGTGCGACATTTGGCACGTAATGTGCATATGTTGGCACCTCCATGTGCAAGGTGTTTGGAAGATCACACGTGATAGATATATCCCCGTGAGTTGGCTGAGTGCCCCTACTGCAGTCTTCGTGGGCATGTCGAAGAGGAATGCTAGACAAAGCAGAGGGATGAGCTCTGGAAGAGCAATGCGGAAAACATCGATGATGTATCTTCGGTCTCTGGACCTTTGGTTGTGGAAGTGGATAGCCAGGACGGAGAAAGGCGTGGAGCGATCGATTCTTCCCAATATTCTCTCGAATCCTATTCATATGTTGTTTCTTCGGAGTACGTGCCACCAATTCTGAGGAAAGTTCAGGAGATCTCTGACACGCCACTGAGGAATGTTGTTTCTCCTCCACGTGTTAGGCCGAGGCGATATGGTAGTTGGAAGAACTACAAAGACTTCTACACCAGCAAGTCGTGAAATTATGATGTGATGCTTTGATGTTAGAAACACTGAGTCAGTGTTTCTTTTTTGCTTTTGTCGTGCTTAAGTTGTTGGCAATGCTTGTTTAACCCTATCTTGATGAAGGGTACTTCTGTAATGTTTCAGTTTCCTTATTAATGAAATGAAAATTTCCTATCCTTGTGTACTTGCGAGTTTCTTATGCGTGAATTTTTGCGTATTTAGATGGTGTGGCGCTCCAGGTGTGATGACCTTATGGAGACTCTAAACAACCTTACAAAGGTTGTAGGTCGACAAGCGGAGACCATGAGGAACATGGGCGAACACCTCCAGCAGACCGCCCAGGGACAGGGAGCACCTGCCCAGGTTCCTATTGCAACAGTTTCTTATAAGCAATTTATGAGCTTGAACCCTCCCTCGTTTGATGGGAAAACATCGCCGGAAGCAGCCGAAGATTGGATCAAAGAAATAGAGTGTCTCTTTCGTATTTTACAAGTTGGTGATGATCAAAAAGTAGATTTTGGGACATATCGTCTCAAGAAGGACGCAGAAAGATGGTGGACGACCACCTGAGAGATAAAATTAGACAACCAGCATATAGAGTGGGCCAGTTCATAGAAGCGTTCTACGCAGCTTACTTTCCAGCTCACGAGAAGAGCCGGAAAATGCAAGAGTTTATTGACCTCCAACAGAGTAGTTCTCTCTCTGAATACGTCACACGTTTTCGCAGGCTCGAGAGGTTTTGTGCGCACTTATACATGACGGAAAAGGAGCGAGCTCTTAAATTTGCTTGAGGTCTAAAGCCAGTCTTACAGACGAAGGTGTACACACGTGCACCTAAGACGTCCTCTTTACTTGAGTATGACTGGACCGAATCGCAGAAGACTCCCGCACCACGTCAACAGCAGCAGAATCCTGGCCAAAAGAGTTGGCCAAGGAAGAGACATTTCGAGAAGAATCAGGGTGGAAGAAAGTTTCATCCTCAGTCCAAGAAGCAGCGTAACAACAATAACAACAACAGCAACACCTGCCAGATTCAGTATTAGAACCGTAGACCCCAGTACCAGCAACGCCAGCAGCCACAGCAGAAGCATCTTACCGCGGCCAATTGTCTGAAATGTACCACAGACCATCCAGGGCGACCCTGCCCGCGGGACACAGGAGGATGCTTATATTGTGGTAAGATGGGTCATTATATTCGGGATTGCAGGAAGAAACATGCGGACGACTAGCGCAGAAACACGCCGAGTACTTCCCAGTCGGCGTAGCAGCGACAACCCTCGACACAGCAGCAGCAGCAGCAACAGCCGTATCCACCAAAGCCAGCAAACCAGAAGGTCATTTCTAGTCGAGCATACATGGCAACAGTTGAGCAAGTGACCAAGGCAGAGTTGGTCCAAGATACGATCTCAGTAGTCGGACATAAAGCATTTACTTTGTTTGATTGTGGTGCTACTCATTCGTTCATATCAGTTAGATTTGCTCGTACCTTACCTTTGACAGTCGAGTCTTTGAATTTCATGTTGGAGGTTCGCACTTCAACTGGAGAGCAGTCTTTTTGTGACTCGTATATTTCGAACATCGTGGTGTCAGTGGCAGGGCAGAACCTGTCAGCTGACGTTATCCTGTTAGACATGACAGAGTACAATGTCATTTTGGGCATGGATTGGCTTTTTGAATACCATGCTCAAGTCTTTTGTCGGGAGGGCAAGATCGTTCTTTCTCAGCTTGATCGTCCTATTTTGGAGATCAAGCTTCCTCGACCTCTGTGCAATAGCCGCATGATATCCTCTTTCAAGGCTCAGAAGTATCTGCAAAACAGGGGTACTGCATTCTTAGTCAGTATTGCCCCAGTTGAACCCGAGATGGTTTTGATCGATGACTTGGACGTGGTCCGAGATTTTGCCGATGTGTTTCTGGAGGAACTACCTAGGTTACCTCTGAGGCAAGAGATCGAATTCGGTATCGAGTTGATGCCTGGAACGACATCGATTTCCAAGGCACCATACTCTATGGCTCCAGCGGAACTTGAAGAGTTGAAGCGTTAGTTGGAAAAACTTCTCGATCAGGGTTTTATTTGACCTAGTGCTTCACCGTGGGGAGCACCAGTGTTGTTCGTACGAAAGAAGGATGGATCTCTGAGGTTGTGCATCGATTATTGGATGCTTAACCAAGCGACAATTAAGAACAAGTATCCGTTACTGAGGATCGAAGATCTTTTCGATAAGTTGCAGAAGGTGAAGGCTTTCTCAAAGATTGATCTCAGATTGGGTTACCATCACCTTCGTATCCGAGAGGATGATATTGCGAAGACAGCTTTCAGGACGAGATATGGGTTATACGAGTTCGTGGTGATGCCTTTTGGCCTCACGAATGCTCCAACAACGTTCATGGATTTGATGAACCAGATCTTTCATCCATTTGTGGACTCGTTTGTGATAGTATTTATCGATGACATCTTGGTCTATTCAAAGAGTCCGGAGCAGCATCGAGAGCATCTGCGGATTGTTTTGAGTACTCTTCGAGAGCATCAACTGTTTGCCAAGTTCTCTAAGTGTGAATTTTGGCTCGAGCGCGTCATGTTTCTTGGCCATGTGATATCAAAGGATGGAGTATCTGTCGATCCAGCAAAAGTCGAAGCAGTTTTGGGTTGGAAGCAGCCCCAGAATGTGTCTGAGATTCGTAGTTTTCTTGGATTGGCCGGTTATTATCGACATTTTATCCAAGACTTCTCGAGGATTGCCCTACCTTTGACGAAGTTGTTACGTAAAGGTGTTAAGTTCGTGTGGAAAAGTGCCTGTGAGGACAGTTTCAAGATCCTGAAGTTGAAGTTGACAACCTCACCAGTGTTAGCTTTACCCTCTGGCAGAGGTGGCTTTGTAGTGTACACAGATGCCTCTGGTACCAGTTTAGGTTGCGTGCTTATGCAGCATGGCTAAGTGATTGCCTATGCCTCCAGACAGTTGAAGACTCATGAGCGGAATTATCCGACGCACGATTTAGAGTTGGCAGCAGTCGTGTTTGCTTTGAAATCGTGGCGATATTACCTATATGGGGAATCGTTTGAGGTCTTTTCAGACCACAAGAGCCTCAAGTACATGTTCTCTCAGAAGGAGCTAAACATGAGGCAATGACGATGGCTTGAGTTCATCAAGGACTACAATTTCATATTGTCTTACCATCCTGGTAAGGCGAACGTTGTGGCGGATGCGCTTAGTCGCAAAGCGAGTGGTGTTTTGGCTAGTCTTGTGTGGAGCTAGAAGCTTATTTAAGATTTCGTAGCCTGAAAACCTTTTTCTGTTGGTGGTGGTTCGATCAGGTTGTCTGGTCTAACCATTCGATCTGAGTTTTTGCCGAAGATCGTAGAGGCTCAGAAGCTTGACGACCAGTATGGCAAGTTTCTAGCCTTGGCTGAGCAAACAGATTCTTCTTTTAGAGTGTCTGAAGATGGCAATGTTCGTATGAGAGATCGCCTTTGGGTTCCTAGCAACTCTGAGCTGAAGAGAGAAATTCTTGACGAAGCTCATATGTCGAGATACACGATTCATCTCAGAGGAACAAAGATGTTCAAGGACTTACAACGAAAGTATTGGTGGCATGGCATGAAGCGCGAGATAGCGACTTACGTTGCGAGATGCTTGACTTGTCAGCAAGTCAAAGCAAAACATTAGCGTCCCGATAGTACCTTGCACATGATTAAGATTCCTCAGTGAAAATGGGAGAATATTATGATGGATTTTGTGGTAGGATTGCTACTGTCTAGGCATAAACACGATGCGATTTGGGTAGTCATGGACAGACTCACCAAGTCTGCCCATTTCTTGCCGATCAGGATCAGTCAGTCTCTTGAGATTTTAGTTGACTTGTACATTAGAGAGATCGTTCGATTGCACGGTGTGCCGAGATCTATTATTTCCAATCGTGATCCTCGATTTACTTCGCGACTGTGGGGTCAGTTGTAATTTGCTTTGGGGACGAAGTTGAAGTTTAGTACAACCTTTCATCCTCAGGCGGATGGACAATCCGAGCGAACGATTCAAACGTTGGAAGATATGTTGCGAGCTTGTATGCTTGATTGGAAGGGTGAATGGGATTCACACCTATGTTTGGTAGAGTTCGCATAAAACAACAGTTACCACAGGAGTATTGGGATGGCCCGTACGAAGCGTTGTATGGGAGAGCTTGTCGGTCGTCATCTTATTGGGACGATATCAACGATAGATCGAGCAAAGCGCCGATTGTTCTTCAGCATTACACGCAGCAAGTGCAGAAGATTCGTGAACGTTTGAAGGCAGCACAAGATAGGCAGAAGAGTTACACTGATAAGAGACATCGTGAGTTGTCTTTTGTTGTTGAAGACATGGTTTTTGTTAGAGTTTCACCGACGAAGAGCGTGTTTCGTTTTGGGAAGAAAGGGAAGTTGAGTCTGAGGTACGTTGGATCGTTCGAGATCATGGCAAGGATTGGTGAGGTGGCATATCGTGTCGAGTTGCCTCCACAATATGCTCACATTCACAATGTTTTTCACGTGTCGATGCTCAGGAAGTACATTCCTGACCCGTCGCATGTCATTCATTACGAAGATCTGGACGTGCAGGAAGATCTGACCTTGTCAAAAAGGCCTATCGACATTGTTGATCGACAAGATCAAGTTCTGCGTACAAAGACTATTCCGCTAGTTAAGGTACGATGGCAACACCATGGCATTGAAAAATGCACATGGGAACCAGAAGCGAGCATGATAGAGACTTATCCAGAACTTTTTGTAACCTCCAAAGGGTGATTTCGCGGACAAAATCCTTTTTAAGGAGGGGAGGATGTAAGATCCACGATTTTCATTTTGATGTATATTGTGTAATTATGAGAAAATCGATGATTTTTTATGTTTTGGCAATTTCTGAAGATTTGCTTATTTTGAGAATCGAGTAAAATTGAGTAATTTTATGTTAAAAGAGCAATTTCGGGAGATCTAGAACGAATCAACCTCCGAAACTTTTAGGGTAAGTTTGGAATAGGGTTGTAGTGATACACCCCGAATATAAGACCCGAACGACGAGAAAACCTTGTCAGTGCATGTGAATTACGAGTTTTGATCTACGATTGGACCCGAATCTTAGAACGCTTAATTTTAGCAAACAAGAGGTAATTTCCTTAAGAGGCATTGACCGTTCTATGTTAATTAAGGTTATCAAGAGAACAAAATAATTTATTAGAATTAAACTATTATTTTAATGCAATAAATAGGCATTATTTTAGGATATGTGTAATATGCGGTTTTGGATTTGGATTCGGAGCATCTAGTGGATCCAAAACCCATGGAAGACCCTAGATTGGACGTCCATGGCCATGGTTGACCAGCTGGTCAAGGGCTGACCAGCTGGATGGCATTTTTGAAATTTCTTTTGCATGGGTTTTAAAGAAGGCCTTCATTGGCCATGTATCTTTTCCAACACCCTCATGATGAAGCCTAGGCGCCATCATGAGGGGCGCCATTTTCAAAAGGGAGCCAAGGGGCTGCCGCCCCATGGCAAGTTTGTAATATTTTCAAAAGAATTCAAATCCTTAAAACCGATAGGTGGTGTTGGGTGGCAACCAAGGGCGTCCCCTTGTAAAATTCCAAAGTTTTATGGCTTTTTAATGATGGCATTTTTGAAAGTTTTATAAAACCCTTTTGAAAAACCAACATCCATTGGTTGTTGGGGGGCGTGGAGCTCCCCAACCCTCCATCTTGGAGGGATTAAATCCCAACCGTCCAACCTTTTTCAAACATCTATAAAACCTTAGAAAAAAAATGGCCCCCCCTTGTTTGGGCGACTTTTCTTTCCCTCTCTTCTCTCTCAAAACTTCCTCTCTTCTCTCAAGCTCCCTCACTCCAGCCGTGGGCTTCTCCTTGGCGTGGAATAGCTGCAGCACTTCAACGTTTTCCATCTCCTTCTTCAAGTTTATCTAAGGTGAAGACTCACCTTGCTTGGTTATGGTGTCGGTATGAAAAGGAAACCGGTGGAGTTGTGCATCCTTGCATGCAAGCCCAACGGTGGACTAGTCTCTACTTGATATTGTTTTAAATCTTGAATCACATGATTTCCTCGTTTGCTAGTTGCTGCATTCTTTTGCAATAGTTTCCTTTTGAATTTCAATCATATTTTCGTGTAATTATGTGTTGTTCTCCATTGTCCATATCTGAAATATTGTTTCCATGCTTTGATTTCCATGCGCAATATATCCTTTTCTCGTTTTTCCTTTTGGTTCTTCATTTTTGCTGAAACTACTACTTTGAAATGGCTTTTTGCTCCTTTGTGATGGGCGAGTTGAGCAGCGAGGGTGCGCTGGACCGAGCTGGGCTTGTCCAGCATGCACCCAGCCCCTTTTGGGCCTGTTGGAATGCATGCATGTAGCTGAGTCTATGCGGCAACCGCGAGACCCTTATTGGGCTCTGTTCTGGCGAAAGGTTCAACTCAGCCCCAAACTTGAGACTGGGGCTGCAGTCACTCTTTTGGCACTGGTCACGGCGTGACCAGCCCCTTTTGGACGTGGGGAGGTCAGACCTCCGGTAGCAGTGTGTTTCCCCCACCACCCCCCCCCCCCTTTTCCCGATTTTTCGTTTTGGCTCATCGAACCCAAGTGGTGAAGTGGGTTGGGTCGGCCTTGGGCGTGTGCCCAGCCTTCCATTTGCAGCTGAACCGAGTCCTTGGGCTCTGGTTCACGTGCATAAGGGTAGCTCGGTCTGGTCCAGCAGACCAGACCCCTTGTCAAATCTATGCATTTGAGTTGAAGCTGGGCACATTCGGTTAGCCGCGCGCCCACACATTCGGTTAGCCGTGCGCCCATCCTATGTAACCTAAGCATTAGTTACCTTTTTTTTGTGGTGACAAGTCTTTTCAACGAGCCTTTTTCTTTTCTTTGGTAGGGGTTCGATTTAGCTAGGTGTCGGTCTGAACCGGGGGTTCAGACCAGCACCATGGCCTGGTTCGGACATGCTATGCGCGTGTGCCCAGTCTAGCCGTTTTCCCTTGGCTAGAGCTGGGTGCACACCGCACGGGTGCTGTGCACCCTTAGCAGTTTGTTTTAGTGTTTGAGGGTGCAGGTCTGAACCGAGGTTCAGACCTGAACCCATTGGCAGCCCATCTAGCACCTAGTGAATGTCGTGACAGCGGTCTGGTCCTATGGACCAGACACCTCGGTCAACCTTAGTATCCCTTGCACTATGTTAACCGGTTGGCCCTTGTCGGGGCTCGAGTCGTCCCCAACCGAACCCCTTAGCTAGTATGGTCCAATCCATGAGTTGAACCAGACCTTGATGGTAGGCACGACAGTCTGGTCCGTAGGACCAGACCGCCCTTAATTAGAGCTTGTTGGCAGCAAGTGTGTGTGGATCTTTGTATTGGCACACTTGCAGCCCCGTTACGCCATTATTTGCGGCGGATAACACTTTACCCTATCAAACCAGTCTGCACCGACTTTGAACCGAACCATAGTGGGTTTGAGTTAGCCCTTGCCTTGCCCCGCACCCTCTGTGCATTTCGGCTAGGGTTTTGGCATAAGTATATATGCCTTGGGTTTCAGAGAATTCGATATATATATATATATATATATATATATATATATATGTATTTTGGTGCTAATGAGTATATATATGTACATCTACATATATATGTATACATGTAAGGTCGTATCTTATTGAGTACGAATGACATGGGAACACGTATGTAAATACACATACATATAGGTATAGCAAAGTATACACCTACTTGTCAAAATACTTAAATGATTTCTTCGATATGACCTAATGGACTTGCGACACTCTTGTGTCCCGTCCAAGTATTATTCTCCAGATGACGTTACGCTCCAAATTAAATGTTGAACTCCATAGAGTTGTCCTGTTTTCGGTTTGGCAAGCGGTCGCTTTGGGTCCGCGGGCGCGACACCCCGAACCATGGCAATGCCAATGTAATACCCATTAGACGAGTTATTTCAGTATCGCCTTCGACACGTAAGTGTGTCGTGTTGCGTAAGGAAGATCCTTATGCCTTGATTTACGTAAAATGGCCTAGTTAAAGAATACAGACGAACACTATTGCAAATCCACATATTTGGAAGCTACGTTGTATTACAAGTGTTGTTTAAACATCTTTGTTTCGGGTCTGCAGGCGCGGCACCCCATGCCTTGGAAATGCTAATGTAATCCCCATCAGACGGGAATGTCCCAAGTTTCACCATAAACTTGTTAGTGTGTCGAACCACGTGTGTAAGGTTGTTATCGCAATTGCGTCTTCCCTGCATGAGCTACTGTTACCGTGGAAATAGCTAATGTTATTCCCGTAAGATCATAATATAGAAAAATTCAATTTCAAACCCTTGAGAATGCGAATGTAATTCCTATACGCATGAGAATGTTGATAAATGCAATCATAACACTGAAGCATGCAATATAATGCATTTTAATATCATGTGATGCCTCTGATAACTTTATTGTGCAAATGATAGAAAACTCATGTTACTTTTACACTTTGCACTTGGCACATCCTGACACTGTTACTGAGTAGTGCGTACCCTGAGGAGGTACATCACTTGAGGCATTGGAAAGCGCACCACGTGCACTTACTTCAATAAAATGAAAAGATAGAAAATTGAACACCATAGGGTATGAATACTGAAATGACTTGTTGTGGGCTCAGTTGGAGTCCTCGGGCAGTGGTCCTTGTGTTGTGTAAGGACTCTTGTGTGATATACCCTTAAACCAAAAATAAATAATATGGTGTTGTGACTGCTTTCACGAGCAGTGTGCTCTATTGGCCGCGTGAGGCTGAGCACGTGAATGGGTTGGCCAAGTCCTCGTTTTCCATACCCCGCGGTGACCACGAGGCAAATTCCTTGTTGTGAGGTATGATTGAACATGAGCCTTAAGAAAGATAAACCTGCTTTGCCCCATTCACAAAATGGTTCACCTTGGGAGAGGGTGGATGGTATAACCCTGAGTGACTTGTCGTTACTACGACACCTGTTTTGACAGAAGCTGTAGCGTTCTTTGGCCTCCAGTCACTCAGAGTCAGGGAGGTCGAGGTTGCCTTTTTAGGGCCTCACTACTGCAGTCGTATGGATTGCAATCCTTACCTATGCAAGTTTTTTCTCCTAGCCGTTTGCTACTCGCATGAGGTTGACTCGGTCTGTAGCTTCCCCGGTTACCACACTAAAATTTAAATAACAGACGCTGGGTGCATGTCTCACAGAATGCGAGGTTTCCTTCACGTACCCGAAGGAGTAATCAAAAGAACTTAAGAACTAACCAAACAACTGACTTACAGTAGATGTTGCTTTACTTGTGCTGTAGACTTTACTTCAGTTGTACGTAGTTAGCCTACTTGCTGTCAGCACTTGTTACTGCTTGAGTACTTGTTACAGTAACTTCAGTGTTACTTTAGTTACTTGCAGCTCAGTTCACTTTACGGTTCAGTTCGTTGCTTCTATAGCTTGTTGACTAGTACTTGTCACTTTACACTTACCTGACACAGGCACTTACACTTGTTAGCTTATTTCCTGTTTCCCTCTGTATATGATATATATACCTGTTTGTGGTTGTTTCTTCACCACCTCTCAAGAGGACTGACCCCGTTTTATGGGGATGTAAGTGACGAACAAGTATAGTGAGGATGCGATGATACGCGGTGAAGGCTCAGAGGACCCACACACTTGACTTGTTGTTCCTGTACCTGGTTGTTTTTGGGATGTATTCCCTGTTATGGGACTTTTGTACATACATTTTGTAAACTCTTTAAATTGTTGGGGGTGTTTCCCCTTTTTACTTCAAAGTTACACTTTTGTACACATTGTTGGTTACACGGTTTCCACTTGTTTCACTTACCTGTGGTGACCGCCCAGACTTGTGGCTTTGTTGTTTTCCCACGTCTGCTTTCCGCCGGTTTTCTACTTAAACCTTTCAAAAAAAAATCACTGAAAATTCCAAGTTTTTCCAAGGTTGGGGTTTGGGGCGCCACAAAACCATTTTGTGAATGAGGCGAAGTAGGTTTATCTTTCTTAGGCTCATGTTCAGTCACACCTCTCAACGAAGAATTTGCCTCGTGGTCCCCATGAGGTACGCAAAACGAGGACTTGGCCAGCCCATTCACGTGCTCAGCCTCACGCGGCGAACAGAGCACACTGCTTGTGAAAGCAGTCACAACACCATATTATTTATTTCTGATTCAGGGTATATCACCTAAGAGTCCATTCACAACACAAGGGCCACTGCCCAAGAACTCCAACTAAGCCCAAAACAAGTCATTTACATTCATACCCTATGGTGTTATATTTTCAGTTTTTTCATTTCATAAAGTAAGTGCACCTGGTGCGCTTACTAATGCCTCAACAATGTACCTCTTCCAAGTACGCACTACTCAGTGTCAGTGTCAGGATGTGCCACGTACAAAGTGTAAAAGTACCACATGTTTACTAACTTTTGCACAAGTATAAACAACAGAGGCATTGCATAAATTTATTTCTGAGAGACAAGTAAACGTGCAAGCAAATACACATTCTCATACATGTGACATTTTGTTAATTTCTATCATTCAAGAAGCTGTCTCTAAATTACTTTGCATAACATGCAATAATTCTCACATTAAAAATGCATTAATTTGAATACTTCAGTGTTACGATTGGATTTAACAATATTCCCATACGTATGGGAATTACATTCGCATTCTCATGGGTTGAAATTGAATTTAACCAAAATCCCATCTTATGGGAATAACATTGCATTTCCACGGTATAGGGTGCCGCACCCGCGGACCCGAAACAGAGATATTGAACAACACTTGTGATTCAACGTAGTTTCTAAGTATATAGATTTGAAAAAGGGTTCGTCTGTTTATTTTACTAGTCTTGCAAACATAAATCCCGGCATAAGGGTTTTCCTCACGCAGTACGACACACTTACGTGTCGAAGGTGATTTCTGAAATTAACCCATCCTAATGAGGATTACATTGGAATTACAACGGTTCGGGGTGCCGCGCCCGCGGACCCTAAACAAACCGTTTGACAAAGCGAACGTAGAACAACACTATGGAATTTATACTCAGTTTGGAGTGTAAAGTTTTCTGACGGCAATACTTGGACGGGACACAGAAGTGTCGCATGTCCATTCGGTGACACCAAAACAATCATTTAAGTGTTTTAATATATATATATTTATATAAATATATTCACATTTTACAATTGCACTCGATGAGGCACGTTCCTTATATATACATGTACACGTAGATATACACATTCGCACTAATATATATATATATATATATATATATATATATATATATATATATATATATATATATATATATATATATATATTTCGAACTCGATGCAACCCAAGGCATGTGCACTCATGCCAAAACCTAACCAAATAGCGAAAGGGTGCGAGGCAAGACAAATTCTTGTTTGAACCTAGTATGGATCAGTTTGAAATAGGTTTGTGCGGGTTTTATAAGGAAAAGTGTTGACAGCCACATTAGTGGCATTACGGGGCTGCGAGTGTGCCAACAAAAGGATCCGCACACTTGCTGCCAAAGAGCTTCCAACTAAACATTGGTCTGGTCCTCCAGACCAGACTGTCATGCACACTAACAGGTTCTGGTCCGACTATGGTTCGGACCAGAGTGTCAAAGGTCCGGTTGGGGCTGAGTCATGCGGCCGCCAAGAGTCAATCGGCTAATCCTAGAAAAAGGGGTGCTAAGAACGGTTTGAGGCGTCTGGTCCATGGGACCAGAGGACTGTTAAGATAGGTTAGGGTCTGAACTTTTCAATTCAGACCTGAGCCCAAAGTGGCTCAGCCGATGGGAGGCCCGGGGCGTCCAACACTAAGTGGCTGGCACCCGACTCCAACAAGGTGGAGCCGTGGCTAGCACTGAGTGATAGCCCGGCTGCCAAAGGGTTTAGGTCTGAACCTCGGTTCAGACCTGCACCACCAGGTGCTAACCGAATGCCGAGGGTGCACAACAACCAAGTGGTGCGCAACCAGCTCCAGCCAAACAGCAAAATTGGGCTGGGTCTGGACTCGCACCCACAGCCGGTCAAAACCGGACTGTAGTGATGGTCTGAACCCATGGTTCAGACCGGCACCAAGCCAAGTCGAAAGCCAAAAGTAAATGAAGCATTTTAATTTCTAACACCGAAACATTTATTATATATATTATTATTGCATATGCTGGGCGTGCGGGCCAACCGCAATGCGCCCAACTCCAAACCAGGTTCAGCAAGGTTGGTTGAAGGGTCTGGTCCGTGGGACCAAACCGTGCCAACCCTAGAACCAAGGACAAGAGCCTATGGCTCACACCCAAGCAGAAAGAAAGAGTTGGGCACCTGCCATGGGCCGGCCCCAATCCGTAAGTTGAACCCGGTTGGTCATGCGCCAACCATGAAACCCCAAAAAAAAGTAAACAAAAATAATGACAGAAAGTAAAATTTTTGCTGGAAGCCACGACTTCCCACAGCAATGGGGCTGGATCACACTGTGACCCAAGCCACCCCCATGGCTGAAGCACCAGTCCCATCGATTTGGGACTGGGCTGAGCCCATCACGCCCAAAAAAGGGAGTCCAAGGTGAGGGGCAACGGCTGCAGTGCAAGGATGTGCTTGCATGCATCCCAAACGTGCTTCAAAAGAGCTGGGTGCGTGATGGACGAGCCCAGCTCAGTCCAGCGCATCCAGCATTGGCTGCCATGCCCAAGAACAAGCCAAAACCGAAAGGAAAAAAATAAGTAAAGACATTCATTACTGCAAACTAATCAGAAACTACATGCATTGGCAAAAAAAACTGAAAAACGCACTTAGGAAAAATGGAAGAAACCTATTGTAAATGGATGCTACATTTAAGCTAAAATAAACCACAGTAAAATAACGAAAAGAAACAGGTTTCTACATCTAATCCATCGTTGGGCTTGCATGCGTAGATGCAAAGCTGCGTCGGTTTCATGGGTACCGAAGCTGAGTTTGAGTCTTCACCTTAGCAGCTTGGAGAAATGGAGGGAGTTGATGTTGCAGCTCTCCACGCCAAGGAGGCTTCCACGAATGGAGGAAGGAGGTAAGTGAGAGAGAAAGTTTGGGAGAGAGGGAGACAGAGAGAGAGAGTGTTAGAAAGAAAAACCGCCCAACAACAGAGGGGCCTGATTTTTCTAAAGGGTCTTATAGGGTGTTGAGTGGAGATGGATGGCTAAGATCCACCCATTCAAGATGGAGGGCTGGGGTGGAACACGGTTTTCCACCGCCGCCCAGCACTTCCAATGGGTTTCCAAGATTCAAAAAGGCTTTTATTTTATTACAATGATGCCATGGGGTTGCCGCCCCATGCATCCAATGGATGTGAGTCCATCCTCATGATGGCTCCTCCCTTGGAAAGAGCCTCCTTGGGATTTCCTCAAAATCCCAAGGCACACCATCATGAGCCCACGCCTTCCCCAAGGGGGAATGGCACCCTCCAAGGCTCCAACGTCTCCTCCTAATCCCTTAATGACATGACTATTTAATTTTTAACATTTTAAAATTTATCTTTTAAATGATTTGGGTAGGGCCAATCGTGGCCCTCCCTTTATGAGCTTTAAAGTCTTTTACTACTATACCACTAACCCAGCTGGTCAATGGTACCAGCTGGTTCCATGGCCTTGGTTGTCCAAGGCGCTCCAAAACGGATGAAAGTGGCCTTGGTCGACTTTGACCAATGGAAGAAAAGGTATATCATGCTATCAATTTCCAATTTTAATTAGATTTTCAATTTTTTATCCATAGTGCTCACTAATTTTATTTTATATTTTCAAAATAAATTCCATCACACAGCTACTCAAGCAAAGAATTCTTTGTTTTGAGCGAAATTGGTCTCGTTTAGGCCTTTGCAAATTTTCTAAGCGATCTCCTGTAATTCACATGCACTGACAGGTTTTTTTCGTCGTTCGGACCTCAAATTCGAGGTGAATCACCATAACCCTATTCCAAACTTGCCCTAAAAATTTTGGAAGTCAATTCGCTCTAGATTTCCCGCAAATGCTCTTTTTACATAAAATTACGCGATTTTACCCGATTGTCAAAATAAGCAAATTTTTCAGAAATGGCCAGAACATAAAAATTTCATTGATTACAACATATTTATGTAATATTACATCAAAAAAAACTAAATCGTGGTTCTTACATTCTTCCCTCCTTAAAAAGAATTTCGTCCGCGAAATCACCCTTAGGAGGTTACAAAAAGTTCCGGATGTGTCTCTCTCATGCTCGCTTCTGGTTCCCATGTGCATTCTTCAATGCCATGGTGCTGCCAACGTACCTTAACTAGCGGAATAGTCTTGGTACGCAAAACCTGATCTCGTCGATCAACGATCTCGATAGGCCGCTCTGACAAAGTCAGGTCTTCCTGCACGTCCACATCTTTGTAACAAATGATGTGCGATGGGTCAGGAATGTACTTTCTGAGCATCGACACATGAAAGACATTGTGAATGTGGGCATATTGTGGAGGTAACTCGACACGATATGCCACTTCACCAATCCTCGCCACAATATCAAACGGTCCAACGTATCTCGGACTCAACTTCCCTTTCTTTTCAAAATGAAACACGCTCTTTGTCGGCGAAACTCTGACAAAAACCATGTTGCCAACTTCAAAAGACAACTCACGACGTCTCTTATCGGCATAACTCTTCTGCCTATCTTGCCCTGCCTTCAAACGTTCTTGAATCTTCTGTACCTGCTGAGTGTAGTGCTGAAGAACAATCGGCGATTTGCTAGATCTATCGCTGATATCATCCCAATAAGACGGCGATCAACAAGGTCTCCCATACAACGATTCGTACGGGGCCATCCAGATACTAGCGTGATAACTGTTGTTGTAAGCGAACTCAACCAAACACAGGTGTGAATCCCATTCACCCTTCCAGTCAAGCATACAGGCTCACAACATATCTTCTAACGTTTGAATCATTCACTCGGACTGTCCATCTATCTCAGGATGAAAGGTTGTACTGAACTTCAACTTCGTCCCCAAAGCAGACTGCAACTAACCCCACAGTCGCAATGTAAATCGGGGAGCACGATCAGAAATGATCGATCTCAGCACACCATGCAGTCGAATAATCTCTCTGATGTACAAGTCAGCTAAACTCTCGAGAGACTGACTGATCCTGATCGACAAGAAATGGGCAGACTTGGTGAGTCTGTCCACTACTACCCAAATTGTGTCATGTTTATGCCTTGTTTGCGGTAAACCTACCACAAAGTCCATCGTAACGTTTTCCCACTTCCATTGAGAAATCTCGATCCTCTGCATGGAACCACCGGGTCGCTGGTGTTCTGCTTTGACTTGCTGACAGGTCAAACACTTCGCAACGTAAGCCGCTATCTCGCGCTTCATGCCATTCCACCAATACTTCCGCTGCAAGTCCTTGAACATCTTCGTTCCGCCAGGATGAATCGTTTATCTCGACATATGAGCTTCATCAAGAATCTCTCTCTTCAGTTCAGGGTCACTCAGAACCCAAAGGCGATCTCTCAAATGAATGCTGCCATCATCTCACACACTAAAAGAAGAATCTGCTTGCTCTGCCAAGGCCAGAAACTTACCATACTGGTCGTTAAGCTTCTGAGCCTCCACGATCTTCGGCATAAATTCTGATCGAATGGTCAGACCAGACAATCTGATTGAACCACCTCCAACAGAAAAAGGTTTCCAGGCTACGAAATCCTTAATAAGCTTCTGGCTCTACACAAGACTAGCTAGAACACCACTCGGTTTGCGGCTAAGCGCATCTGCCACAACGTTTTCCTTACCAGGATGGTAAGACAATGTGAAGTCATAGTCTTTGATGAATTCGAGCCAACGTCGCTGCCTTATGTTCAACTCCTTCTGAAAGAACAGATATTTGAGGCTCTTGTGGTCTGAGAAGACCTCGAACAATTCTCCATAGAGATAATGTATCCACGATTTCAGAGCAAACACAACTGCTGCTAACTCCAAATCGTGCGTCGGGTAATTTCTCTCATGAGTCTTCAACTGTCTCGAAGCATAGGCAATCACCCGGCCGTGCTGCATTAGCACACAACCCAATCTGGTACCAGAGGTGTCTGTGTATACCACAAACCCACCTTTACTGGAAGGTAAAGCTAACATCGGCGAGGTCATCAGCTTCGACTTCAGGATCTGGAAACTGTCTTCATAAGCATTGTTTCACTCAAACCTGACACCTTTACGTAAGAGCTTCGTCAAAGGTAAGGCAATCCTTGAGAAGTCTTGGATGAATCGTCGGTAGTAACCGGCCAATCCAAGAAAGCTGCAAATCTCAGACACATTCTGAGGCTGCTTCCAGCCCAGAACTGCTTCGACCTTCACTAGATTGACTGATACTCCGTCCTTCGATATCACGTGCCCAAGAAACATAACTTGCTTGAGCCAAAATTCACACTTGGATAACTTGGCGAACAATTGATGCTCACGAAGAATACTCAAAACAATCCGCAAGTGCTCTCGATGCTGCTCCAGACTCTCCAAGTAGACCAAGATATCGTCGATGAACACTATCACGAACGAATCCACAAATAGACTAAAAATCCGGTTCATCAGATCCATGAATGCTGCTGGAGCATTCGTGAGGCCGAAAGGCATCACCACGAACTCGTATAACCCATATCTTGTTTGGAAAGTTGTCTTCGCAATGTCATCTTCTCGGATACGAAGTTGATGATAACCCGACCGGAGATCAATCTTCGAGAAAATCTTCGCCTTCTGTAACTGATCGAAAAGATCTTCAATCCTAGGTAACAGATACTTGTTCTTGATCGTTGCTTGGTTGAGCATCCTATAGTTGATGCACAACCTCAGGGATTCATCCTTCTTTCTCACAAACAACACTGGTGCTCCCCACGATGAAACACTGGGTTGAATAAAATCCTGATCCAAGAGCTTTTCCAACTGTCGCTTCAACTCTTCAAGTTCTGTTGGAGCCATACGGTATGGTGCCTTGGAAATAGAAGTAGTTCCAGGCAACAACTCGATGCAAAATTCGATCTCTCGCTTCAGAGGTAACCCACGTAATTCCTTCAGAAACGCATCGGCAAATTCTCGGACCACGTCCAAGTCATCGATCAAAATCATCTCAGGTTCAACTGAGGCAATACTGACCAAGAATGCAGTACCCCTGTTCCGCAGATACTTCTAAGCCTTGAAAGAAGAAATCATGCGACTATCGCGTAGAGGTCGAGGAAGCTTGATCTCCAAAACAGGACGATTAGGCTCAGAAAGAACGACCTTGCCTTCTTGACACAAGACTTGAGCATGATACTTAAAAAGTCAATCCATGCCTAGAATGACATCAAACTCCGTCATGTCTAGCAGGATCACGTCAGCTGACAGGTTCTGCCCTGCCACTGACACCTCGATGCTCGGAATATACGAATCACAAAAAGACTGCTCACCAGTTGGAGTGCGAACCTTCAACGGGTAATTCAAAGACTCGACTATCAACGGTAAGGTACGAGCAAATCTAGCAGCTATGAAAGAATGAGAGGCACCACAATCAAACAATGTAAAAGTTGCGTGTCTGGCTACTGAGATAGTACCTTGGACCAACTCTCCATTGGTCACTTGCTCAACGATTGCCGCGTACGCACGTCCGACAATAACTTTCTGGTTGGCTTGCTTCGATTGATACGATTGTTGCTAAAGCTGATACGTCTGGGGCTGTCTCTGTTGCGCCTGCTGGGAAGTGCTCGGCATATTCCTCCATTGGTCATCCGCCTGTTTCTTCCTGCAGTCTCTGATATAATGTCCCATCTTCCCACAATATAGGCAACCGCCTATGTCACACGGGCAGGGTCACCCTGGATGGTCAGTGGTGCACTTCGGGCAACTGGCCGCAGTAATCTGCTTCTGCGGCTGCTGGCGTTGTTGATGTTGGGACCTTCGGTTCTGGTATTGTAACTGGTTGGTGTTGCTGTTGTTGTTGTTGTGATTCTTCTTTGATGGAGGATGGAACTTCCTTCCACCCTGGTTCTTCTGGAACTGTCTCTTCCTCGGCCAACTCTTTTGGCCTGGATGATGCTACTGACGCGATGCTGGAGTCTTCTGAGATTCCATCCAATCATGCTCTAATAAGGAGGCCGTCTGCAAAGCCTCGTCTACTGTCGTCGATGCACGGGTGTACACCTTCGTCCGTAAAGCTGGCTTTAGACCCCGAGCAAACTTAAGTGCTCACTCCTTCTCCGTCGTGTACAAATTCAGATAAAATCTCTCCAAACTGCGGAAATGAGTGACGTATTCCACAAGAGAAGAACTACCATGTTGAAGATCAAGAAACTCTTATATCTTCCTGCTCCTCTCGTGAGCTGGAAAGTATGCAGCGTAGAAGGCTTCGACGAACTGTTCCCAATCAATCAGCTGGTTGTCAAATTTAATCTCTCAGGTGGTTGCCCACCACCTTTCTGCATCTTTCCTAAGACGATACGTCCCAAAGTCTACCTTGTGATCATCACCGACTTGCAGTACACAGAAAATACGCTCCATTTCCCGGATCCAGTCTTTAGCCGCTTCCGGTGTCGCTTTCCCGTCGAACGAGGGGGATTCATGCTCATAAATTGTTTGTATGGTACCGATGCAACTGGAACTCGGGCAGGTACTCCCTGTCCCTAGGCGGCCTACTTGATATGCTCGCCCATGTTTCACATTGTTTCTGCCTGGCGTCCGACAACCTCCGTAAGGTTGTTCAAGGTCTCCATGAGATTGTCACATCTCGTACGCCATGCCATCTAAATAAGTAAAATTTACACGTAAGCAACTTGCAAGTACACAAAGATAGGAAATTTCATTTCATTAATAAGAAAACTGCAAGCATTACACAAACACCCTTCGTCAAGACAAGGTTAAACACTGCTAATAACTCAAGCAAAAATAAAAAATGAAACACTGACTCAGTGTTTCTAACAACATAAAATAATATAACAATTTCATGACTGGCTAGTGTAGAAGTCACTATAGTCCTTCCGACTCCCATAGCACCTCGGCCTGACACGGGGAGGAGAAGCAAGATTCCTCAGCGGTGTGTCAGAAATCTCCTAAACTTTCATCTGAATCGGTGGCATGTACTTCGAAGAAACAACATAAGGATAAGACTCGGGAGAATACTGGGGAGAATCTATCGCTCTACGCCTTTCTCCATCTTGACTATCCACTTCCACAACTAAGGGTCTAGTGACCGAAGATGCATCCTTAATGTCATCCGCGTTGCTCCTCCAGAGCTCATCCTGCTGCTTCGTCTGACATTCATCCTCGATGTGCACACGAAGACTGCAGTAGGGGCTATCAACCAACTCACGGGGACAGATTTGTCCCGCGTGTCCAAACACCTGGCACAGGGAGGTGCCAACATATGCACACTACGTGCCAAATGTTGCACAGCTCCACTCAAGGCATCCTCGCCTCGAGTCAGGTTTTGGAGAGCTTCCAAAATCTTGCCATAGCTCGGGTTCATGGACATCTAATCCACACACAGAACCACATACACAATACTAACTAAGAAACAAGAACAATGAAATAAATAAAGCTTAACTATACTTACAGTGCGATGAACGATGCACGATGAAGTTCGGACCACACTTAACTCTGCTTTGATACCAAGATTTGTGGCGCCCCAAACCCCGACTTTGGAAAAACTTAGAATTTTCTGTGAATTTTTTTTTTAAAGGTTTAAATAGAAAACAGCGAAAAGCAAAGTGCGAGTAAAACAACAAAGCCGCGAGTCTGGGTGGCCACCACAGGTGAGTGCAACAAGTAACAACAGTGTAACCAAAGTGCAACCACAACGTAAAAAGGGTATACGACCCAACAGTTTAAAGTTTACAAAAATTAGAGTACAAAGTCTCAAAACAGGGAATACAACCCAATCAAAATCCCAAAAATCCAAAACCACGAGGGACAGGATCTGCAGAACAAGTGTAGGTCCTCCAAGCCTCCACCGTGTGTCATCGCATTCGCACTATACCTGTTCGTCACCTACATTCCCATAAAACGGGGTCAGTACTCTTGCGAGGTGGTGAAGAAACAACCACAAACATATATATATATATAGTAAGTGCGAAAGTGACAAGTACTAGTCAACAGAGCTGAAGTAACAAAAAAACAAGTATCTAAGCAGTAAACTGAACTGTAACGAGTGATGAACAACAAGTAACTAATATAACAACTAAACAAGAAAGGTAACTAAAGCAACAACTGAACAAGTACAGTAACTGAAGTAAAAACTACTGAAACTAGTAAGGTAGCAACTACAGTAAGTCAGTTGATTGGTTAGTCTTTAAGTTCTTCTGATTACTCCTTCGGGTACGGTAAGTGTTATCGTCGCGAAATTTTTCCCCCGTCTTCCCTTCCTTGCGGAAGAGAAAAAGAGAGAAACGCTTTCGCGCTTCAAACTTTGACCGGATTTTGGAAATTGTTTTGAAATACTCGCCTCCGTTTTTGAAAATTGCGGGAAAATCCATGGGATGGGGCTCGACCTGTCGGTACGAGGTTCAACCGTTCCTGCCGCCTTTAACAGGGGTAATCGAACCAAGGACCAAAACTATGCTTGACTTAGTGAAATTATCAAAGTTATGTTCTATCCTAAATGCATAGAGAATTCAGGCATGTGCTATGAGATTTTGGAAAATGCCAGTTGGAAAACATGATGTATGCTTAGAAAAACATTTGGAGTTGGAAAGAATCTCTCAGGAAAAAGGTCAATTTCTCAGGAAACTCAGATAAAAAAGGGGTTTTTGAAAACATGAGAAAGCTTATAAAGATGTGGAAAAATCAGAAATAGTTGAAAATCTTGGGAAAATGGAAGTGATTCTTGAGAAAAGATGGACTTTTTGAAAAGGGAAGCACTTCTTAGGAAAACTTGGACTTTGAGAGTTTTCTTAGGAAAATGATGGAAGATTTATAAGAAAGCTCATTGGAGAAGGAAATTCAAAACTTGTGGAATCGAAATCCTGGGAATTTTACCTTTTTAAATACTTGGAAATCGATTTTGGATCTTGAAGAAAGATCGGAAAACTCTTTTGAATATCTTAAGAAAATATCATTTTCCTGGGAAAACTGTGGAAAAACTTGTCTTGGAAAAACCAATTTTGAAAAATCCTTAGAATTTCTTGAGAAATCGATTTCTTGAGAATGAAGTTTTCTTGAGAAAATCTTGAGAAAATCAATGATTTTATGATGCAAATGACATAAGTGAATGAATGCACTTTGAAAAGATTTTCTAAGAGATTTGTTGGAAAAATGTGCATTAAGTCAAGATAAATCCTTCACATATTCTGACTGTGGCCATGAATATGTTCAAAATTTAGTTGATTTGATGCACATGATTTTGAAAACTTTGGAAATATGATGTGCATTTTAAGATAGCCTAAGAGTGTAGGCTCAATGTGACTAGTAGAAAGATGACGGATCTGGGTCTCGTCCATATTCCGACTAGGGCCGTAAATATGGATCCCACCGAGTCCATCAACTCCCTAAGAGTTGGTGCACGTGCCATTCGTGAACATCCATAGTGCTTTTGAAATAAGATGTATGCATCACATAAGCAGGATATTTGCATAAATTCAAACTATATGATATGCATCCTAGTCTAAGCAGGAAATTAAATCTTATTCCAAAATTTACATTATTACATCACTAAATAAATGAAATAAAAGAAATTTGCAGACTTCAGCTCCTTCATTTGAATGTCCCTGCCAAACTTGAAATAGAGTTAGCTCGAATATGTGGGTTTTTCCAAGATTTTCCAATAATATTATGAAATTATTGGACTTAATTGGATATAAACCCTATTCTCATGCTTCCTTGATATTTGAAATGATGCAAATGCAGGGAATTCAGTGGAAAACAGTTTGAAATTCGGAATTGGGGTCAAAATGACCAAAATACCCCTAATTATAAAGTTATACCTTTAAAATCAGGGTTTTTTTGAAGGAAAACTTGGTAAAATTGAGATTTTGAAGTTCAAATTGAATCAAATGATGATGAAATGCAGTATGACATGCTGCTAAACACATTAAGACTGTAAAATCAGAATTTGGTATTTTGCAATTTATCAAAAATAACGATTTTCGCTTGTTTTTCGCTTGGATCCGGGTCCTGCGGGACCCTGTTTTGGTATTGTGGCTAATACGAACCTCAAATGGATTCCAAATTGCACCAAATTCGGTATGAAGCATCTACCTACTCTGATAAACAGCCTAGAATGCTAAAAATCGTGAAATGATATGATTTAAATGCTAAAATTCAAAGAAAGTCCTAAAATGGTGGATTTTGCCTATGGATCCGAACCAAATGCAATGCCTAATATGATAATGCAAGATTTACACCATGGAAACTTCTGATATTTTGCAGACTGCTAAAAGACCCGAAATGGAACATTTTTGGTTTTTATAGCCTCGGGATTTGAGCCATGGTGAGTTCAATAACAGAGATTTAGTTCTGACATAGGTAAAAATCCCACTAATCTGATGAAAAATGCTAACGAAATACAAAACGGCCATGGAAATTTATGAAATTAATCAGAGTTATGCACGACACCTACATGAACAACTTTCATGTTTATGACTTCGGCATTTGATCAACGGAAACACAGATAAAAATATAACTATTTCTGCCTAAACTATCAGAACAGACAAATGTAGCAAAACAGGGGCTGACAAGAAACATCCGAAGCAGGGGTCAACACTGTTCTAAAAATTACAGGCTTTCATATTCAAACATAGGACATCTCGAACACCACTTTCACGTTTTACAGTTTCGGATTTGGAGCAACACACAAAGAGAAACCATAGCCCTAAGTAGATCCAAGATCTCAGAAGCCCAAATTAGGCTCTGACATGTGTCCCGAACTCTCGGATTTTTGTCAGACATACAAAAACTCAGAAAAATCTGAAAAAATCATATTAAAAACTAGACTTTCTCCCAAGTTCAAAACATCTTTCGGATCAAAAATCGGATCTCCCATGAGGGATATCTAGATTTTACAAGTTGACAAATGATTTTCAAAACGCATCCCGGGTAACAAAACCCGACTTGCCATTTTGAAAGTTTACCGCAGTAAACAAATTCAAATGCCTCCAAATTTTTGGAAAATTTTCAGGGACACCTCAGAGCGCATTCCGTGATTTTTTTGGGATTTTTAATAAAAAATAAATGCATGAAATGACGTATGGACTGACTGACAAAAACAGAGACCTACTGAAAATAAGCAGAATTGAAATAAAGGCTAAATTAATCCTAATTAATTCATGAAATATGCTAAATGAATGAAATAAAATGCAAATTAAACCTAGCTAACTATATGAATGTTAAAATCATCAAGGAAGCGTAATTAAACATTTTTATATATGTCGTTTTATGAGAATAGCTCAATCCATCTCTCGGATGAGCTCTTTCTTCAAACGACTCTCGAATCGAATCATGGCATCCAATCAATGGGAAAAGAAGTGCACCTTGTTTCGTTACGCAGCGTAGGAGCTCTTGAAAGGGGCGGCTATCACGAACTTCCTTCGTTCTTTGCTCCGGGCTTTAGATGGTTCACAAAAATCGACCTCTGTTGGAATCGAATTCGCCACAGCACGAGCTCTACTCCACCTTCTTCAATGAGCCAAGGGGGCACGATTTCCAAAGTTCAAACTCGGATTTTAGGAAGGCTAGGTCGGATTTTCCAAGTTCACAAGAGCAAAAAAAAGTGATCCCCTAGGCTGGGCGTGAACCCTTGTTTTTATAAATTTTCTGAAAAATTTTGAAATTCAAACAGGCTTAATCTGAGCCCTCCATGTGGCGCCATCTCAGGGGGTGCCATCTGAGGGGTTTGAAATTCGAATTTGTCTTCTGCAGGGAGCCCTCAGGTGGCGCCACCTCAAAAGGCTCTTTTGATTTTTTGAGAAAAATAAAAAATGGAAATTTTGTGGGTGAGACACCTCAGCAGGGGGAATTTGGAATTTTTCAAAAGTTTGCTTGATTCTCTCTGCAGGGAACTCCCAGAAGGCGCCACCTCAGAGGGTGCTCTCTTGGAGTTTGAATTTCAAATTCACTTTTTGTAGGGAGTCTTCAGGTGGCGCCACCTCATGGTGGGCTACCTTTATTAAAAATAAAAATAAAATAAAAAATAAATAAAAATGGAGCCAAGTGGAGTCCTGGAATGGTGCCACCTTAAAAGGTGTTTGACACATGTCAGAAGGACAGAGCAGTGGGCTCAGAAGGCGCCACCTCAGAGGAATTTGAATTTTGCTTTTTTCTGGTGAAAGGAGATCTGGACATGTGGCAGTCCAGGATGGTTCCAAGTGTCAGCCTGCTGGAGAGGCTTTCTCAAATGGCGCCACCTCAGGGGGAAGTTTGAAATTCAAATGAAGGTTGGCCCTGGAGGAATGGAGGATGGACATGTGGCGCCACCTCAGGGTGGCTCCTACAATGCCATGTGGCAAGAGGGAGGAAAAAGAGGGCAGTGACATGTGTCTCCTACTTTTCTGAAAAAAGTAGGGAGAGGACATGTGTCCTCTACTTTTTCTGAAGGAATGAGAAGGAGACATGTGTCACCCTCTTTTCCTGAAAGAAGCAGAAGATGACACGTGGCAGAGGGGAGAGAAGGTGGGCCAAGCCATGTGGCGCCATCTCAGACAGGATGAAAAAGGTAGGAGTTCTTGATTTTCGCCACCTATGGGGATTTTTGAATATTTGAATTCTAGCTTTTCTGAAGAAAGCAGAAAATGACACATGGCACTTGCCTTTTTCTGAGGAAATGAGGGCTTGCCATGTGTCCTCTGCAGGAGACACTCCAGATGGCGCCACCTCAGAGGATACAAGCCTACCTTTTCTGTAGGAATTTAGGAGTGACACATGTCTCCTACTTTTCTGAGAAAAGTAGGAAGAGGACATGTGTCAGGCTACTTTTCTAGAAGGAAGGAGGGGTTGACACGTGTCCCCTGCAGGAGACACACTCCAAGTGGCGCCACCTCAGAGGAGACAAGCTCCACTTTTCTAGACAGGACAACCTATGACACTTGGCATCTCCTGGTAGTCTCTGCAATGACACATGGCGCAGGATGGATAGGGTGACATATGGCAGATAATTGGGATGACATGTGGCGGCTTCTGAAGGTAGCCCCACACTGACATGTGGCATGGAAATGGGAGGAGAGAGAAATGACAAGTGGCACCAATCCAAGGGACAAGGCTCTTATATTTTTGGGTTTTTCGAAATTCAAATTTTCAAAAGGAAAGCTTGTGTGACACCACCTCAGTGTGGGTCCCACATTGCTTCTTTATTGAAATAAGGATAAAACCACAACTTCTTTTTTTTGGAATTTTCATAAAATCTGAACTAATGGGCAAAACAGGAATTTTGGAAAGAGTTGGCCCTTGTAGGGCGATTTTGTAAAAGAAAGATATTTGAAATTGTTAAAAAGGGCAAAATCTGAGGTGAAGTGGCTGAAATCCATATTGAAAACTATCCAGATCGTTTTCCGGAGAAAATATTTTGAAATTCAGAGTCCTGGGGGTAAAATGGGAAGAATTGATAATTTTGAAGACCCAGGGTTTTGAAATCAATTTTGAAAAGAGTTGGAATTCTAATCTGGATTAAAAATTTTGAAATCAAGAGTTCTAGACCTCGAAATGACATGCTGTGCAGTGCAGTGATTTGAAATGCTCATGCAATGATATGCAATGTCATGTCTTATGAAATGCAATCTTGAATCAAGACCTGGAGATGTCTGTCTCCTGTCAGGAATAAAATTTTGAACATCTGAGTTAAAATAGAGAAATTTTGAGAGTTTCAGATGAAATTTGGACTTTTGCAAGGTCCGGGCTAAGAAAATGACCATTTTGCCCTCCAGCGATTTCAGAGGCTGGATGTTGATGCTTGGTGGAGGTGTAGGGGAGGTGAGTGAAAATTTGGGGTGTTTACAGATGCCCCTCTTTGCTACTAAGCCGGCTCATGGCCGAGCTTAGTGGCAAAGAAAACACACCAAATTTGGGCTATACGAAAAAAATGCCCCAGTTAGAAGGATCTGACTGGGTGTGAAGAAATTAGCCCGAGGAGGATGGTAGATATGAAGTGAAGAATGGAGAGAAAAGATTTGCTTTGTGAGAGAAAAGTTCAGGTTTATGCCCTTGACTTGGATGGGACTGAAATACCTCGCATGGAATGAAGTTCAGGTTTTGACCCTTGACCTGATTGGGGAATGGAATATCTCATCGAAATGAGACTCAGGTTTGTACCCTTAACCTGATCGGACGGAAAATGAAATACCTCTTTTAATGAGGCTCAGGTTTATACCCTTATCCTGATCGGGCGGAAAATGAAATACCTCTTTGAATGAGGCTCAGGTTTATACCCTTATCCTGATCGGGCGGAAAATGAAATACCTCTTTGAATGAGGCTCAGGTTTGTACCCTTATCCTGATCGGGCGTTGAAATGGAATACCTCATCAAAGGAGGCTCAGGTTTGTACCCTTATCCTGATCGGGCGGAAAATGGAATACCTCTTTGATTGAGGCTCAGGTTTGTACCCTTATCCTGATCGGGTGGAAAATGGAATACCTCTTTGATTGAGGCTCAGGTTTGTACCCTTATCCTGATCGGGCGGAAAATGGAATACCTCTTTGATTGAGGCTCAGGTTTGTACCCTTATCCTGATTGGGCGGAAAATGAAATACCTCTTTGATTGAGGCTCAGGTTTGTACCCTTATCCTGATCGGGCGGAAAATGAATGGAATCCTCGAAGGAAGAGACCATGATGGAACCTTCGGATTTTGCACAGTAAATCCGACAAGGGTTTTGCAAAAGGAAGGAAAATGGGGTCCCTAAAGCTTGACAAGGGATTGGTTTTGGTCGTCCCATTGCTGAGACTAAAATCAGCTTTTGAAATTGCCTTTTGCTGGAATTGGTGGCTTAACCTCAAGCCGAAATGGGACTGTCTATGGTGGGACAGTGGGAACACAGGGAAGTGTGCAAATCTGAGAGTTCATGCTCTCAAAGAAGGGAAGGAATCAAGTCCTTAAGAGGGATTTAAAATTGGTGTCAGGATGTATCAAAAAGGGACATCAAGCTCTCACTTCACGTCAGGATAGCTAGAAAATATTGTCAAAATATTGAGAATTTTATTGTTGATTCAAAATTTTTGAGAATGTTGCACATTGTTGCAAAGATATTCCTTCTTTTCTACCTAAAGCATTACCTCCAAACAAGATTCACTTCTTAGAATCAAGACTTGAAATCCAAATTGCTCGCAATTGGCCTTCTTCAAGGAAGTTATCAATTTCCTTGATATGAGCGGGAAAGAGAATTTGATATCATGAAAGCAGTTGATGAAAGAATATTGATAATAGAATTTCACAAATTTAAAGATGATTCTTGATAAATTTGGCAGTTTGATATCTTGAGAGTTTCTCTCTTGATAATCTTTCTGCACTCTTTTGGCTTTCTGGGTTTTTGCTACATTCTCCTTCATTTTGGAGATGTTCTGACTTTTTCTCTCTTTCTTTTTCCTCTCTTTCTCTCTTTGGGAAAATGGTACGTCACAAACTCCTTCAACTTGGAGATGTTTCGATCCTTCTTGGATGATGGGTTCGGAGATCTTTGGGCGATAGCTGAAATTAAATATCTTTTAGGGATTGTCGAGAGGTTCATCGCATCTGCCTTCATCTCGACAGTGCTTTGGACTTTCCCTGGAAGGATCCGTCACAAACTCCGTCATCTTGGAGATGTTTCGAATCTTCTTTGGCCCCGGGGGTCTACTCGCCTAATTCGCCTTCATCTTGACGACAGGTGAGAGATCCCTTTTGCAGATATTTAATTGCGGCTTAGGTGATTTTGAGTGGACAGGGCTTGGGTAAATGCTCTCTTTTCTAGCACTCAGGATATTTCCACTGCCTTGTCTTTACAAGAATAATCCTTAAAGTTGCATCATTGACTGCGATCAACATCGATCATCTACAGCTTTTCAATAACATTGATTCTTCTTTTCTGGCCATATCGAGGACTTTATCCTTCATCCTTTTAGTCGGCCAATAAAAGGAATTTGAATTTTGAATCTCTTTTCGCAAAAGCTTCACTCTTTTGGAAGTAATGCTGAAGGTAAATTGAGATAAAGATTTGTACCATAAAAATCAACAATTGATTGACAAATTGACAAAATTTTCTTGAAATCCTTGGTGAAAATGAGTATTTGAAATACGGCTCAACACATCCGTGACGAAAATTCTCCTCTCTTTTTCCCCAAAAAGAGAGACTCAGGCTTAGCCCTTACCTGAATGGGAATTGGGAAATACTCCTCTCTTCCCTGAAGAGGAGGTGTTTGCAAAACGAACTTTCGAAGAGAAATTGAGCTTTCGTCAAAGCTCCCTAATATTAGGCTTCTCTTATGGAAAGGGGGCCGATAATAGTGAGGTCTGAAAATTGGGTCATGAAAGGAACGAGTCCATCACACTCTCCCTGCAAAGAGGGTCTTTCATGACGAAAATGGCCTAGTATGAAATTGGGGGGTCACAAGAAAAACGAGTCTCCGTCGAGCCTCTCCCTTTGAAAGGGTTCCTCGTGTGAAATTGGAAATTGTTTTGCAAACGGTTCACAAAGACGCGAGTCCCTTCAAACTCTCCCTGAAAAGGGGCTAAGTGAACGAATTGGATAGCATGCGAAAAGAATGAGCTCCCTCGAACTCTCCCTAAAAAGGGTCTCTCGCAAGAGAAAATGATTGAAATTGGATATTGAGATTGATTGACCCGAAGGTCGAAATTGAAAATTGGAAAATTGGTTGCTGAAAATTGAATGACCCGAAGGTCGAAATTGGATGACCTGATGGTCGAAATTGAGAATTGATTTGACCAAAAAGGTCAAAATTTGGAAATTGATTGACCCGAAGGTCGAAAATTGGAAATTGGTAGACCCGAAGGTTGAGAATTGGAAATTGATTGACCCGAAGGTCGAAAATTGGAAATTGATTGACCCGAAGGTCGAGAATTGGAAATTGATTGACCCGAAGGTCGAAATTGAGATTGGTAATTGAAATTGAGAATTGAAAATTGGGTGACCCAGAGGTCGAAATTGGAGAATTGCCTGATTTGAAGATTTAAATTGGAATTTGGAGAGCAAAATATCAAATTTGAGCAATTGACAGACCCTGATGATTGAAATGACTTGGATTAATCAAAGGAGAATAATGAGTTCGAGTCAGAGCTCGAATAAAATACAGAGATCATGAGTCGGAACTCGGATCAATAAAGGAAAATGGAAGGCTCGAATCATAACTCAAATAAGATAATGAGATCACGAGTCGGAACCCGGATCAACAAAGGAAAATGAAGGACTTGAATTAGAGCTTGGATAAGATAAGGAGAACTCGAGTCGGAACCCGGATCAACAAAAGAAAATGAAGAACTCGATTCAGGGTTCGAGTAAGGTAATGAGATCACGAGTCGGAACCCGGATCAGCAAAAGAGAATGACAAGCTCAAAGAGATCTCGAGTCGGAACCCGGATCAACAAAAATTAAAGAGCTCGAATCAAAGCTTGAATAAATAAAGAGATCTCGAGTCGGAACCCGGATCAACAAAGAAAATGAAGAGCTCGAATCTGAGCTCGAATGAATAAAGAGATCTCGAGTCGGAACCCGGATCAACAAAGAAAATGAAGAGCCCGAATCTGAGCTCGAACAAGGTATAGAGATCACGAGTCGGAACTCGGATAAACAAAGGAAAATGGAGAGTTCGAGTGAAGGCTCGAATAAGGTAGAGAGACCACGAGTCAGAACCCGGATCAACAAAGGAAGATGAAGAGTTCGAGTCAAGGCTCGAGTAAAGTAGAGAGATCACGGGTCGAAACCCGGATCAACAAAGGAAAATGAAGAAATCGAGTCAAGGCTCGAATAAAGTAGAGAGATCACGAGTCGGAACCCGGATCAACAAAGGAAGATGATTTGAAAATAAAACCTGAGTCAAAACTCGGTTTTCTGAAAAATTGGAATTTTGAAAATGTGCCAGTTTGAGTACTGGATTTTGGAATAATACCAGTACGAGCGCTGGGTTTTGGTTCAGTATTGGTGATGACCTTTTGATTTTGAATCATTAGGAATTGTGATGGGACTGTTTGTTGAAATCCCCATACTGACCAGATTGTTGTTAATGCAATTGAATGCAAATGAATATGAATTGATGCATATGAATGCACAAGTGCATGAAATGAGGGATTTGTTTATCCTGCCTGCATATAGAACAAAATTTTAAAATGCCCCAGTGTAACTGGGAAAGAAAGTTGGATCATTATTTGAAGGAAACAGGAAGGATTACAAGAGAAGGATAAATGTTTCAAGTATAAAACTTTTTCAAGTGTCGAGCATTAATAGGATCTAGCAATTCTACTCCATCGGCATTGATGAGCCGATATGAGTTGCGGGGTAATGTTTCTTTGACAACATAGGGACCTTCCCAATTTGGCGACCATTTGCCGCCGGGACAATGCTTGAGATAAGCTGTGGATCGAAGTACTAAATCATTGACTTTGAATCTTCTTTCGATGATAGACTTCGCATATTGCCTAGCTACTCTCTGGCGATAGGATTGAGCATGCTCTGCTGCTTTTAGCCTTTTCTCGTCGAGTAAGTCTAGCTGCACTAGTCGCTGCTGCTGGTATTGATCAAGAGGTAATTGCAGAAGTGAAGCAAATTTCAAAGCGGGCTTCTGAACATGTAGCGGCAATACTACTTCTGTTCCATAGACCAGCTCTGATGGGGTAGCATTCGTTGGTGTACGAATGGTGGTCCGATAGGCCCACAATGCATCGTGGATCTTCTCATGCCAGTCACGGCCTGTTTTCATAGTTCGCTCCTGTGATCATCGCAAAATTTTTCCTCTTTCGTTGTTTCTCTCTCTTCCTTCTCTTTTCCTTTTCTAACCCCTATTTTCCTCCTTTTTGAAGGGAGAAGAATAAAAGAAAGAAAAGAAAGAGAGAAGAGAAGAGAAAAGAAAGAGAGAGAGAAGAGGAACTATTTTGCGCGGTCTCACTTGACCTTGATTTGAAAATATTTAGAAAATTACTCGCCTCCGTTTTTGAAAATTTGCGGGAAAATGGAGAGACGGGATTCGCTCGTCGGTACGAGGTTCGACCGTTCCTGGCGCCTTTACCAGGGGTAATCGAACCAAGGATCGAATCTATGCCTTTTGCTTTGCCTAAATATAATCTAAGAATTTATTCTAACTCTAAAGATCTAAATGCATAAAGAATCATGCTTTGTGCAATGCAAGGATGCATGCTCTTTTCGAAAAGATTGATTTGCAAAATTTCCAAGTATTTTTGTGATGAACTTGATAAAGGAGAGAAGAAAATGATTGAATTTAACTTTAGAACTTGAGATAGATCAGAGAAGTTCTAAGTCTTTGAAATAAATCAGAGTTGAAAAAATAAATCTTGATTTTGAGAAAGAATGAGTTGAAGCTTTGAAATGAGAGGAAATGACGTTTCAAAATCAGAAATGGACTTTGAATTTGAATTTAGGAAAGGAAATAAACATTTGAGATGGAATCGATTTTGGATTTCTGAATTTTTGAAATTTAGAATGGATCTGAGAAATCAAATGGTATTTAAGAACATAAATGGTTTTAAGAGATTCAGATTAGATGAAATTGAAATCTAAAATTGGAATTGGATCCCGGATCCTAAACAGAATGGGATCCGAGATTTGAAATCCAAGATGGACTTGGGTTCTGGATCCTAAAATGGAGTGGATCTGAAGTCTAAGATCCAAAAGTAGAATTGGGTTCTGGATCCTAAAGAGGAATTGGATCTGAAGTCTGAGATCCAATATGAGTGTTGAATTTTGGATTCTAAAATAGATTTGGAGTTACATTCATAAGATGAATCAAGAACTTCCAAGTTTAAATTAAACTTTGAAAAATGAAATTTAGAATTTGAATATACAAACGAATTTCAAAGTCAAATTAGACCTTAAATTTTTTATTTTTGAATTTAGAAGATGAATCAAGAGTCTCAAAGCTAAAATTGAACTTTGAGTTTGATTAGAGTTTTGAATACAAAATGAATTTGGAATTTGAACTTTGAAATCTGATTTGAAAAAATGACTTTGAAATCTCAAAGTTAATTTGAACTTTGAGATTTGAAAAGTGAATTTGAGTTTGAAAATGAGAGGATGAATTGGATTTTATAAGAATAGATTGAGGAAGATATTTACTTGGAGTTTTTGAAAAAGGAGTTTTTGAAAATATGATGCAGTTCTATCCTAAATGATGAATGAATTTAAAGAATTTGAAATTGGATTTTGAAAAGCTATTCCATTCTTTGAATGAATCAAAATAAGATTGAAGATATAATACATCCTTGACTATGGTCATTGAATGTATTATATAATAATCTATATTTAAATTCAAGGGAAGAATAAAATACATTTGGTGCTTTTATAGAATTTAAGATGAAATTAACTCTCAATATACCCTGACTATGGCCATTGGTATATATTTTGAGTTAATTTTAAGTTAAATTCTAATAAAAGAAGAAAATATTTAAAGAAAATATGATGAATTTTGAAAATGGATCCAGTGTGGATCCAGTGTTATTTCGTAAAAGATAAAAATCCTAAATTTTGTCCACACCCTGACTATGGCCATTGATGTGGATCATCGACTTAGGATCAATTATCTCTTACGAAAATGGTGCAATTCGTGTTTCACCATTGTGAGAATTTGAGAAATAAAGGCAAAAAATGCATGAGAACAAGCAATTTATGATATTACAATGCTCATTCATTCTATCTAAAACAGGGAATGTAAATTCTCATTTAAATCTAACAATTCCAAATTATGATATTTTCCACGTATTCCCTGCAAAACAATCTAGATTAATATGAAGATGGAAAGAAAAAAAAATGGTATATACTGTGTGGATATCTACAAAATGTTTACATAAATGATGAAAAGATAGAGGGAATGATATATCTGCTTATATATATATACATATATATATTATACATATAGGTATGTATGTATGTTCATATATATATATATGGCATGAGGAAGGAGATGAGCCAAGGGTAGCCTGGAGTATAGGGGTTTTATGGTAATGAAGGATGAGACAGTGGACTTTCACAAGGAAATATGACATCAGGTGTGTGTTAGATGATGTCATACGGGTGGACGAGGAACTTCAGGTAGCAGGCATGAGGATGTTGCTGGTAATATGAGGATTTAAGATACTGGAGTTGGATATATTAGCAGATGAGAGGAGTGAATGGCTGAAGATGATCAGCTGCGGCAGTGTCCAAACACTACCACCGACAATCATGGTGAGCTTATGACCAAACTTGATGCTGTTATGACAATACCCTAGTGCTGCTATGGATGTGAAAAGGAGATAATTGTGGATAGCTGGACCAATGGAGTCAGCAGGGTGAAGGGATTGTTTGCTGGGAATGGAGTGAGTCACAAGGGGATGATGTGCTGTATATATATAGTGGAGGTATGAAAGGCAAATGGTGGCAATTGGGGCTATAGATGAAAGGGCAGTGTGAATGCTGGATGAAGCTACAGGGTAATGAATTGATGACATGAACTTGCCATTAGTTTAATAGTATACAGGGTAAATGTAATGGGTATAGTAACCACAAAATCGACAATTAGATGGCTGCTGAAATGGGCGTAAGGGAATTGATAGGATGCTTGAGTCACCATGACAGGTAAAGAGAAAAAAAAAATAGATATAGTATAACTAATGGATATTGTATGATAGAGACATTAGTGTGGTAATGATAAGTAACAGTAACACGTACATATATATATATATATATATATATATATATATATATATATATATATATATATATGTGAAAAATGAGGAAGATGTAATCATCACAACTTATATACAGGAAACATTACCGAGTGGCTGTTAGATTACCCTAAACAAGAAAATTTTCAATATATTGTCCCATTGATATTTTCAAATTCTCAAAGCCCAGAATTTTAAGCTCTAAGATGCAGGTTATAGTGGAAGATGGGCTTATGTACAACAGGGAAGCTGCAAGATCAGCGTTTGCCACCCTTCATCTGAATGGCAGCAGAGGTGGTGGGTGATAGTGGATGAAGGGTGCTAATAGTGATGGTGACTGTAGTTGCAGGTGTAATCCTGGCAAGTAATGAAAGATGTACATGGTATTGTTAGTATACTGATAAGTATCAAATGCAAAAACCATGCTGAGTATTAGATATAACATCAGAACCTGTTAGCAACTAAAGCAATAAAAAAAAAATTAACTGTTATGAAGACAGTGATGTGAGTGTACTATAGTGTAAAAAAAAATGAAATGCAGGGTATATAAAAAAAAAGAGGAAGTCATACCTGTGAAGTATTTCCAACTGCTGTAAACTGGCTTGCAGCGAAGTGATTTTGGCAACACTTATCCATGAAGTTCGATACCTTAACCAGAAAATGTGATCCCTAGCTAGAAAATTCCTCATAGTGTTAATTTACTCCCATCACAACCTAACTGTGCAGTCCCCAGGCGGCACATCAGTTTTGAACAGATTTCTAAGGCAACTCAATTTATTGCATTTCAGAAATCATTATATCCCTGTCTTTTGCTGAAATACTAAGGACTCAAGGAAATCCTCAATACTGGCTCCAATCCTAGAGCTCAACCAGATATTACACATTGCCAGTAGGTTTTAGATGAATGTACTAAATAGAAAATGGAAGGGATATGCTATAATTGACTCCTTCGTCAATCTATTATTATTATTATTTTTTTTTAGAGCTAACTGTAATGATGGCATAGGAAATTGACTTTAGTATAAAAGCCCATGCAACAAATCTTCTGTGGGAGCACATCGGTGGGAACATCACAGAAAGTCGATTTTAGCCCAAGGCAATGCTTCTGGAAACAACATAGGAAGATAAACAGGGGATAAAAAAAAACTAAATCAAACCAGGGAACACTTGGACATAAAAACCTGGAAATTTTGGCTAAGAGATGTATAATAAATGACCTTTATGAACTAAAAGGAATTCATAATAATGGGAATATCAAATATTCGCAGACAGGTAACATCTAAATACATAGCTCCTAACTATATACACATTAAACAACAACTTGAATATTATCCTTTTTAACCAAGGGCAAAAGAAATAGCATAGATGAACTGATTTTCCAAATTGATATTGGCAGTCTAACAACTTGAATATACACACCCAGATTTCAGATCAATCTTTCACAATGCATCGGTTTCAGCAAGTCTCCAGGGTGATTCCAACCATTAGATAAGTTTTTAACAATTAATTTCTGGCGTCTGGCGATATCTGAAGACATTGCTTATTGGCTGATCTAACACATGATCAGATCAGGGATTGCTTGGAGAGGTCATCTCTGACTGAACGTGGCCAATGTTGATGCCTATAGATATGGAAATAGCTTAACAGATGTTGCAAGGCATTAGTTGTATCTTTGCTTCCTTAATCACAAGAGATGACGCAGAGAATGCCAATAAAAATATAATGAAATGAGACACTGTATAATAGCGAGAGAGATATACAGAAGGTTCATCATATAATTGAGATGGATAATCAACTGAGATGGTGGTTACTGCAGGTTATGCTAAGATGATTAACACATGATATGCTGTGTGGGATGATGTTCGGATGATTGGTATGATTCATCATACTAACGTACATGAAATCCGTGTATACTAGAAAGGAAAAATATACAGATGATGGGATATCGCAATAGCACAGAATACCTAATACGATGGTGATCTAAACACGCAGGTAGAGGCATTCTAAAAAACCTTGATGATGTGAACCAGAGTTCATAACACGCAGAACCAAATGCAATATTGAATGGATATAAGAGTGAAGTAAATACTATAAACTAGAATGAAACAACACCAAGCTAAAAGCATAAAAAAAAAAAACTAATTAAAGTAGAAAAAAAGAACAAACATCAGCGCAAGAAAGAAAGAAAGAAAAGCAAAGTAAAAAAAATTTCAAAATAGATCAAAACAATAACAGGGATCGAGATTCAAAATAAGCAAAGAAAGCCAGAATTAAAATTCGAAATTAATCGATGCTGAAATCAAAATGAAATGGGAAATAATACTGAAAATTGGAAATTAAGATATCGGAATACAACGATTCCATTGATATTGCACAGGAGGGATCGGTCCTGCTATTTGCAAGTCGATCCCATCCTTGGTGCTTCTAAAAAAAAAAATAAGAAGGCGAGAAAACAAAATTTGAATGGTAAAAGCTCTACAGAAATTAATACAGGAAAGCAAGAGATTTGGCAAAGAAAATTTAAGAAAGAGGATCGTGGAACCTAAAGAGGGATCGATAAAAAAAAAAATGGGAGAAGGGAGGAGAATCACTTACAGAAGTGGGTTGCAGGCGCCTTCGATCTTTAACTCTATCTTGTGTGATTCTGAAGGAAAGGGAAGAAGGAGATTGCTGAGAACTTGATAATACCGTGGCTTTGCTTTCTATTTTTGCAGGGTTTTGAAGGAGGCGTTCCTCTTTTGGTTCGATCTTCTATTGAAATTCTGAAGGGTGGATAAGAGGTGAAGAGCGGCGTGGAGAGGTGAAGACGGATCGTGAGAGAGAAGGTGAGAGGATGAAGATAGATCAGAGGGCAATGGGCGAACCAGGAGGGGTGAAGACGGATCGTGAGAGAGAAGGTGAGAGGATGAAGATAGATCAGAGGGCAATGGGCGAACCAGGAGGGGTGAAGACGGATCCTCAAATGGGGCACAGGCGACCCCTTCTTAAAGAAGAAGCCGACTCGAGTTGTTGGAGATTAAGGGTCGATGGGGGTTCGGTTGTAGATGGATGGTCACTCGGTGGGGAAGAAGAGGCGATGGGAGTGGCCGTTGTAATTTTTCTAAAATTCCCTACACGGGTCTCCTTTTCATAAAATTTTTTAAAAAAATGGTTTTGTTTTCAAAAACTGGTTTCAAGAGAGGGTTTTAAAAAAAAGCTTTAAAAAGGAAGGTAAATTGCATAGTTTCTGAAATTTTTGGATTTTTGATTTTCTTATTTTTTTTGTTCTTTTCTTTTTAAACATATATTTGTAAAAAAACAAAACTCTAAAACTAAGAAAATTAATACTAATTTTACAAAATTTCAAAATATTCATAAGAGAAAGGTTTTTCTGAAAGATCAGGGTTATTTTGGGGAAAGTTTCTTCAGAAGAATGGGTTTGAACCCAGGTTTTGAGAAAATGTTCGAGTTTTGACACTCGAATCAAGAAATACAATGTGATGGATCCAAACGGATGTCGAATGGACAATCCGAGCTATTTAAAAGGCTATTTTTGGTATTTTCTATAATTTTAATTTAAAATTTGAACAATGAGACTCAGATTTGGATCTGGACAATGGATTCAGATCCAAAATCAATTTAAACATATAAAATAATTTTAATTTTGATAAAACTTGAGAAATGAACTGAAAAAAATGACTTATTTACTAAAAAAAATGAATTTAGGGGCAAAAAGGGAATATTTAAAAGATTTTAAAAAATTTGGGGTGTTCACAGCTCCAAAATACGAATTAAAATCTTGTTGGTGGCCTCTGCCTGACCATTCCCTTGAGGATAATATGGAGCGGAAAAATGGTGATAGATCTTGAATTTTGAGCAGAATGTCTTCATCTTTTCATTCTTGAAATGACTGCCGTTGTCTGACACAATGTCATGTGGGATGCCGAAACGGCAAAGGATGTTCTTGTGAATAAAATAGACCACATGTCGGCCTTCTACTGTGCGGAGACTGATGGCTTCTACCCACTTGGTGAAATATTCTGTTGCGGCAAGGAAGTATTTGTGGCCATTTGAAGCTGAAGGAGTGATGGGACCTACGACATCGAAGGCCCACATGGAGAACGGCCATGGAGAGACAACAGACTGTAAATAAGTTGCTGGAGCATGGATGGAAGGTGCATGTATCTGACATTGTACACATTTCTTCACATAATGATAACAGTCTTGTTGCATAGTCTTCCAATAGTACCCTGCTCTTATGATTTGCTTGACAAGGGTTTGGTAGCCGACGTGACCACCACAGATGCCTTCGTGTGCTTCTCGCACGACTTCTTTGGCTTCGTCTTCGTCTAAACATCTGGAATACTCTGAACTGAATCCACGACGATAGAGGACATTGGCCAAGATGAAGTATCGAGTTGACATACGCTGGATTGCTTGTTGCTCTTTCTTTGAGAGTTCTAGAGGAAATTTGCCAGTTTCTATGAAAGTTTTGATGTTGTAATACCAAGGCTTCTTCTTTTGCTCAGCCTGGTTTACCTGTTCCGCTGGAATGAAAGCAGGTTGGTCAAGTCTGCCAATTTCAAAAGAGCGACAAGATTCTCCATTTCTGAATGCCATAATGGAGCCTAAACTGGCTAGGCTATCGGCCACTTGATTGAAATCTCTCATGATATGGAAGAGCTGGAACTCTTCAAACTTGCTGATAAGAGCTGAAACAATTTTCTGATAGGGGAATAGCTTCTGATCTTTGACCTGCCATTCGGCTCGAACTTGATTGACAATAAGTAATGAGTCACCGTAGGCATGTACTCTCTTAACATTGAAGTATAATAGAATCTTTAGACTTGAATCAGGGCTTCGTATTCAGCCATATTGTGAGTGCATTGAAAGTCTAGCTTGAGAGAAAATGGAATCATCTCCTTTTCTGGAGTGATTAATAGGATCCCGATGCCTATTCCCGCCATATTCTTAGAACCATCGAAAAATAAATTCCAGACTGGAAATTGCTGGATATTGCAAATTTGCTCATCAGGGAAGTCATCTTTGGCTTTCACTTCTTCGGCCAGAGGAAAATCCGCCAATTGATCTGCAATTGCTTGGCCTTTGATTGATTGCTGCGAGACATATTCTAAGTCATACTGCATCAGTAAGACTTGCCATTTGGCAACTCGTCCGTTGAGGAAAGGTTGTTCTAAGATATACTTGAGGGGATTGAGTTTAGACAAAATTTTGACTTCCGATGCTAGCAGGTAGTGTCTTAGCTTCTGACACATCCATACCAGAGCTAGGCAGGTCTTCTCTATTTGAGAGTATCTCTTTTCATAATCTATGAAAGTCTTACTCACATAATAGATGGCGTGCTCTATCAGGCTGCCTTCTTTGTATTGCGCCAAGAATCCACCGCATGCGACTTGATTGACTGAGATGTATAACAAAAGAGGCTTTCCCAATTCTGGCGGCTTCAGGATGGGAGGATTAAGAAGATACTTCTTGATCCGATCGAACGATTGCTGACACTCTGGTCCCCATTCGAACTTCACTCCTTTTCTGAGCAAGTGGTTGAAAGGCTCGCATCTCATTGCCAAATTGGAAATGAATCGCCGGATTGACTGCATACGTCCTTGAAGGCTACGTAGTTCTTTGAGATTCTTCGGGGGAGGCATATCAATGATAGCCTTTGCTTTGGCCGAGTCAACTTCAATTCCCTTTTTGCTGACCAGAAAACCCAACAGTTTACCTGATTCGACTCCAAAGACACACTTTTGCGGGTTAAGCCTTAACTTGTAAAGAATGAGTCTCTTAAAGACTTGATCAAGTGCTTCGAGGTGATCTTCTTCCTCTTTAGATTTCACAAGAATATCATCAACATACGCATCCATGATTTTGCGCATCTGATCATGAAAGATGACAGCCATTGCCCGTTGATACGTTGCTCCAGCATTCTTGAGCCCAAAAGGCATAACTGTGTAGCAGAAAGTGCCCCAAGGCGTAGTAAAAGAAGTTTTTGATTGGTCGCGGGCGGCCAACTTAATCTGATTGTAGCTGGAATACCCGTCCATGAAAGAGAACATGGCATGTCCTGCCGTACTATCGACTAGAAGATCGATGCTTGGAAGTGGATAGTCATCCTTCGGAGTTGCCTTATTGAGGTCTCTGAAGTCTATGCAGATCCTTACTTTGCCACTTTTCTTTGGGACAACGACGATATTGGCTAACCAATCTGGGTAGTCAATAGCTCGAATAAATCCTGCTTTGAGCAGATCTTCAAGTCCTTCCTTGACTTGTTGTTCTATTCTGGGATCCATTTTTCTCAGCTTCTGCTTAACTGGTTTAGCATCCGGCTTTAAGACAAGACGATGTTCGACTAATTTGGGGTCTAAGCCTGGCATGTCTTCATACGTCCATGCGAACACTTCTTCATGCCACTTGAGAAAATCTGTAAGCCTTTTCTTTTCTTTCGGACTCAGACTGGTTCCGATCTGGAGAATTTTTGGATCTTCCTCTGAACCGATATTGACACCTTCAGTTGGATCTTGTACTAGAGGAGATGGTTCGTCCTGCTTCTGAACTGCGGCGAACTCCGGTAATTCCTGAAGAGACTGATCATATTCTGCACAATCATCAGACTGCTTTGCACTCTTGTCATTTCCGGTGCTTGCTTTGATTCTGTGAATTGCTGTCGACTTCTGAAAGGCCTTGGGATTGAGAACGAGCTTCTTGATTTTCCGAGAAGTCATTCTGAAATTTTGGAGAAGAAATCTGGTTCAGACAAATTGGCCTATAGTAAGACAAGCAATCATTTGAAGAGAACCATACATAAAATGGCATTGAATTATAAAATGATGAGACAGACAAAAAGGGAGTAGATGGCATTCGGATAGACAAAGAAACTTGGAATTTTATTAATGACATTGGTAAAATGAGACATTTATTTGGAAAAGAATAGAAAGGAAATAACAAATGGTCTTCATTGTGCCCCTTTGACAAAAACAATCTTCCTTGATGAGCTTCCTCCGGAGAACCCCAGTCCTGCTCTGTGGGGATGATGTTTCTGAATCATTGGCTCGATGCGGCCATCTTCGTTCTTGCCGAGTCCCTTGAAGGGTTGATAGCCATGCTTCAGGAGTAAATCAAATCCCTTTCTTGACTTCATGAATTGAGGAAACAAGGGATGATCCTTAATGGTGCTGTAGTCGATTCGACCTCCAACCTTGAAGAATTGAGGACCTTTCCATCGTGTCGTGGCTACTGTGTGCGGAGATGGCTCTGATGGTGCCTGAAGTATTTCTCGATTCTCCCCGAGATTGATCTCTTCACTCTCCCTGATGCTGGGAATATCTGCATTGAATGATGGCCGGGGAATCATGGGCTGCGGGAGCCTTTCTTCTGGGTCTACTCCCAGTATTGTGGTTATCATTCCACCCTTTGACCACTTCACACATTGATGGAGGGTGAAAGGCACTGCATTAGCATTGTGAATCCATGTCCTTCCGAGCAGCAAGTTGTAGGTTGGTGGTACGTTAACCACATGGAAAAGGACGGAATGCACTGAATAATTAATGAACACCTCCAGGAATATCTTTCCCTTGGCCGTTTGACCATGATTGTCAAACCCATAGATAGTGATGGGGTCTGGAATATATTCTTCATCCTTGATCCCTAATGCCTTTGCGGTCATTTCAGGACATATGTTGAGGCTACTGCCTCCATCGACCAGCACATGCAGTACCGTCATTCCTCTGACTCGAACGACAATGTACAAGGCATTATTATGAAAGGAATGAGACTTTGGAAGGTCCTCATCTGAGAAGGTGATTGGTGCATTGGTCATGGCGGAGTTCACGATCTGTGCCATGTCTTCAGGAGTAGTACTGGGCTTAACTTTGATTTTCCTGAGCAGATCATCCAGTACTTGTCGGTGCTTGCTAGAATTCTTGGCCAAGTCAAGGATGGAGACATTGGATAGAGCGGTCAGAGGCTTCTGACTTGAATTCTCTGGCCTAGGTCTAACGATTTGCTTGAAGAAATCAGGAGTCCCTTTTGATTTGGGAATTGACTTCACAGGTGCTTCCGCAACTTTCATTTTACCGAATGCTGAAATTAAGTCCATCTTCTTAGAATCTGGAGCTGCTTGTCGTAGCACCGTTACCTGATGCTGAACTTGAAGATCTTGCGCAGAACATGGCTTGATATGTTCATGCGGTAGAAAGGGTTGTGCAGACACTACTGCTGTGGTGTGCGAAGGGAAGGGGTGATTGAGGATGTCCATTTTCTCCTCTTCTTCTCCTTCTACCAATAAATTCTTTTCAATGAGATCTTGTACAATATTTTTGAGAACAAAGCAGTTCTCGGTGTTGTGTCCCACTGTCCTGTGGAACTTGCAGAACTGATCTTTCCATTTCCCCATGGGCACAGGGGGATCGGCCAATCTGGGCAATTTGACCATCTCTTTCGATAGCATGTACTCGAGCACATCTTCGAGTGATTGGTCAAGGGGAGTAAACTTTCTGTCGTAGCTCCATCCTTCATGTTTAGCTTTCTCGCGCAGCTTCGGCCCTTGATCCTGCTGAGGAGGCTTGCTGAACTGAGGAGCAGGCTTTGCTTTCTGATCTTTGTGGTTCGAACTGCCTGAGCTGTAGCAGTAATCTTTCTTCTGCCCTTTGTGCTGATTTCGACCTTTGCTGTTGTTGTTGGCAGAATAAGTGAAGTGAGCTTTCTTCTTCTGCTCACCATGGGAGTTGTTCTTGGAAAAGGTGAAGCCTTCATAGACTCCATTTTCCACACTCAGCTCGAGCCATTCGGCTCGTTCAGTCAGCTCAATGAAGGTCCTGGACGGCGCTGTGGAGATTAATCCTCTTAACGGCTGCGAGAAATTGTTGAGGATTAAGGACAATGCATGCCTTTCCGAGATAGGATCTCTCATCTTGTTACAGGCTGATCTCCATCTGTGAATGAAGTCACGTGCTTTTTCATTCTCATTCTGCCTTAAATTGCAGAGATGACTCAGTGTAGGCAGCGCTTCTGTGTTGAACAAGAAGCGTTCAATAAAGAGATTCACAACTTTGTCGAACTCCTTGAGCTCGATGGGGTTGATATGCTCAGCATACCACTTAGCTGCAACTCCTTCCAAGCTGCGGGGGAAACATAGAAACAATGCTCGGTTATCCCTCTTAAACCGAGAGCATTCAGCAAAGAAAGTGGCAAGGTGCGCTTTTGGGTCGCCGAAACCATCGAATTTGATGAATTTACGGGGGAGATTCTCCAGATCATCATCCCCTTCTAAGCCGTCATAGAAGTCCTCACTGGTAAAGACTTTCTTGCCCTTGTCGCGGGCTTGCAGATCTTTGACAACTCGGGCCATTTCTTTAAACTGCGCTTGCAAAGGCTCTTCTTTATCTCTGCTCTTTGATCTGCGACTTTTACTTTGGCCCCGCTTCTGAAATGCCGGAGGCACCTCATATTCTTCATCTGTGTTTTCAGTGGAATCAGATTCATCTGAAATCTCTTCTGGCTGGATCTGCTTCTTGGGAGCCTTCTTACCCCTGTGACCATGGAACTTTTCTTTGAATGGATTCCTTTCTGAGCTGGTCCCGGGCTGCTCATTCATCATCTTATTCATCATTTTTCTGAACATGGCATACATTTGAGGGTCTATGCCATCGTCTTCTTGCTGCTGCTCTCGACTCTTCTCAGATCGAGGGGAACTCATCTCTTCTTCCGAGGCTGACGAGTACTGGGATGCCGTGGTTCTTTTGCCTGACCTTGTCTCAACCATCAAATGGTATGGATGCTCTCTGCAGGGCAAAGACCGGATTAGATTATGAAGGAATTAGCTTTTGGAAGAAATATTTGCCGAAAATATGGTAGACAATTTGGAAAAGATGTCCCATTACTAGGGACTGAGTCGTCGTGGGAATCACGACAATTGTGTTGTCATTCCTTCTGCAAAAGAAATAAACAACGAAAATATGCCTTGTTACCTAGGCGAGGTCGTCAAACCACAATGGAAAGAGAGAATTTTATTAAAATGAAAAGAATAAGATTTTATTGATCTTGACAAAGAGGTGGGGGACAAACAATTTGCCACCATTCACGATAGTCGGCAGACACTCTAGGACCAGGAAAGATTTTAAGAGAAACAAAAGAATCCCAGCCGTAGCGGGCAGAATGATATGCCCCGGACCATTGTGCGGAGGTGAGATCGAACTCTGTCATAGCTCCTGATAACAAGCGGGCTTCGACGTACTGCTGCCTTTGAGAAAATTGCCGAACACATCTCTCTGGTTGGTAGTAAGTGCAGAAGAATGGTCCCAGCAACTTGAACCGCTTGCCATAAGCGTAGGTATATCTGGGAGGAGATATTTGTCGATCAAAATAGTCCCAAACAACGTCATCCTCTTGAATGTTGTTGATCATAGACCGGTACTGCGCCACTGGAAGGAGTTCTTGACCATTGTATCTGAAAGAGCTTGCTCGGGCTGGAACGTGTTGGAAAAACCAGGACTGAAGTGCGTAGATGCATCCTTCAACTAAAATGGACTCTCCAAGTGAGAATCGAGTCAGACCTCGATATAGGAAGGCGAGCGCTGCCATGGCTATGGAGAGACGATTGGTTTGCCGACTTCCCCATCTTCTCATAAGTTGGATTATCCTGATGTCCATGTAGTTCTGTCCATCTGGGAAAAGGGACAGTCCTACAGTGCATAGAACCATTGCATTCTGAATCTTTTCTTTGGCTGTTCTTGAAAGCGAGCTGACTTCGACGAAGGTCCCGTACTGGCGGTACAACTCAAGTAGGTCAACATATTCATCTCCTTCTAACTGGATCAGGGGCCAAGATCGGCGGCCTGTCATACGAGCTAAGGAGTCTCGGGGGTCCAAACCCTTGACATTGATAAGGAATTGATGCTCTAATGGGTCGCTTGGTCGACCAGCTGGTTCTGGCAACCCCATGATTTCTGAAAATTCATCCATTAAAACAGTCATCTCTCCCCACGGGAACCAGAAGGTACACGTCCGAGGATTCCATCGCTCCGCCATTGCATGGATCAGGTTGCCGTTTATGGTCTGTTTTCCGACTGCTGACGCCAGTTCTAATCCGCACTCGCTCAAATGGTCCGGGAACATTCGGGAAAAGCTCTTTAGCCAGGAATAGTACCACCGGGGAATGAAAGTTCCGGTGCTAAGGGCTCGATGTTCAGGACGACCTTGTCGCACCTCGAAGGAGATGTGACCTTCAGGAAAGATAGGATCGACTTGACTGGATGTCATCGAACTGAAAACAGAGAAAGACTCAGAATGAGACTTAGAAAAATGTGAGAAATTTTGAAAAAAAAAAATTGCAGGCAGGATAAAAGTGCAGCTGGAAATTCGAGATCCAGTAGAAAGGGAGAATGTAAAATCGCCTGGAGTTTTGAAAGAAATTGAATATTTGAGGAAATCATCCAGGGTTTGAGAAAACATCTTATGGAAAATAAAGATGTTTTGAAAAAGGCCTAAGAAGTTGGAAAACATTGGGAAATATAAAAAATTAAGGAAATCATACACATACAATCACATCCTGCACAAACATTTATGCACATTCAGCACTCCCTAAAAGGCTGACTCTAGATGCATCAATTGAAAACAGCTGTAGGACCCTAATCCTAACTCTAGGTTCAGATCATCTTTGTCCAATCCAGTTATGCCGATATACCCGAATCGAAATCCGAGGTACGTGGCATATAATTTCAACTCCGGTTCTAAGGTAAGGTTTTCCAACATCCTTGAGCGCCTACAGATATACTTCGGACTGTGGCCCGCGGTACGTGGTAGGGGGGTGTTAACCCAAATAGTTGGCCCAGTTGTGAGGCTCTGTCCCGAACTATGGTTCTGGAAGAGAGCCCAGCAACGTGAAGACCGGGTAATGATAGGTAATTGAGGGTTTTGAAAAATGATCACATGCAAGAAATAGAGGACTCTAAATCCTAGAGAGATAGACTTTTGAAAATCTTTGAAGAAGCATACATTGTTTGCATTCAGATCCTAAATTGAGGAGGGTTGTGTTTAGACCTAAGTCTATGTGAGCATGAAAATTTCTCCTCAATATGGTCCTACCAAACCATGCCTAGTCTACATGCAGTCAATGTCAGCTGGGTCAGAATCTAGGCTCCTAGGTTCGCATGATATCAAAAGTAAAGAGCTGACATTTTGTGAACATAATTTCGATGATTGAACTAAGTCAAGCACTACTTTGACCAGACGAGGACATGTCCCATCTCGGTCGCCAAACCTGTGATCGTCGCGAAATTTTTCCCCCGTCTTCCCTTCCTTGCGGAAGAGAAAAAGAGAGAAACGCTTTCGCGCTTCAAACTTTGACCGGATTTTGGAAATTGTTTTGAAATACTCGCCTCCGTTTTTTAAAATTGCGGGAAAATCTATGGGATGGAGCTCGACCTGTCGGTACGAGGTTCGACCGTTCCTGCCGCCTTTAACAGGGGTAATCGAACCAAGGACCAAAACTATGCTTGACTTAGTGAAATTATCAAAGTTATGTTCTATCCTAAATGCATAGAGAATTCAGGCATGTGCTATGAGATTTTGGAAAATGCCAGTTGGAAAACATGATGTATGCTTAGAAAAACATTTGGAGTTGGAAAGAATCTCTCAGGAAAAAGGTCAATTTCTCAGGAAACTCAGATAAAAAAGGGGTTTTTGAAAACATGAGAAAGCTTATAAAGATGTGGAAAAATCAGAAATAGTTGAAAATCTTGGGAAAATGGAAGTGATTCTTGAGAAAAGATGGACTTTTTGAAAAGGGAAGCACTTCTTAGGAAAACTTGGACTTTGAGAGTTTTCTTAGGAAAATGATGGAAGATTTATAGGAAAGCTCATTGGAGAAGGAAATTCAAAACTTGTGGAATCGAAATCTTGGGAATTTTACCTTTTTAAATACTTGGAAATCGATTTTGGATCTTGAAGAAAGATCGGAAAACTCTTTTGAATATCTTAAGAAAATATCATTTTCCTGGGAAAACTGTGGAAAAACTTGTCTTGGAAAAACCAATTTTGAAAAATCCTTAGAATTTCTTGAGAAATCGATTTCTTGAGAATGAAGTTTTCTTGAGAAAATCTTGAGAAAATCAATGATTTTATGATGCAAATGACATAAGTGAATGAATGCACTTTGAAAAGATTTTCTAAGAGATTTGTTGGAAAAATGTGCATTAAGTCAAGATAAATCCTTCACATATTCTGACTGTGGCCATGAATATGTTCAAAATTTAGTTGATTTGATGCACATGATTTTGAAAACTTTGGAAATATGATGTGCATTTTAAGATAGCCTAAGAGTGTAGGCTCAATGTGACTAGTAGAAAGATGACGGATCTGGGTCTCGTCCATATTCCGACTAGGGCCGTAAATATGGATCCCACCGAGTCCATCAACTCCCTAAGAGTTGGTGCACGTGCCATTCGTGAACATCCATAGTGCTTTTGAAATAAGATGTATGCATCACATAAGCAGGATATTTGCATAAATTCAAACTATATGATATGCATCCTAGTCTAAGCAGGAAATTAAATCTTATTCCAAAATTTACATTATTACATCACTAAATAAATGAAATAAAAGAAATTTGCAGACTTCAGCTCCTTCATTTGAATGTCCCTGCCAAACTTGAAATAGAGTTAGCTCGAATATGTGGGTTTTTCCAAGATTTTCCAATAATATTATGAAATTATTGGACTTAATTGGATATAAACCCTATTCTCATGCTTCCTTGATATTTGAAATGATGCAAATGCAGGGAATTCAGTGGAAAACAGTTTGAAATTCGGAATTGGGGTCAAAATGACCAAAATACCCCTAATTATAAAGTTATACCTTTAAAATCAGGGTTTTTTTGAAGGAAAACTTGGTAAAATTGAGATTTTGAAGTTCAAATTGAATCAAATGATGATGAAATGCAGTATGACATGCTGCTAAACACATTAAGACTGTAAAATCAGAATTTGGTATTTTGCAATTTATCAAAAATAACGATTTTCGCTTGTTTTTCGCTTGGATCCGGGTCCTGCGGGACCCTGTTTTGGTATTGTGGCTAATACGAACCTCAAATGGATTCCAAATTGCACCAAATTCGGTATGAAGCATCTACCTACTCTGATAAACAGCCTAGAATGCTAAAAATTGTGAAATGATATGATTTAAATGCTAAAATTCAAAGAAAGTCCTAAAATGGTGGATTTTGCCTATGGATCCGAACCAAATGCAATGCCTAATATGATAATGCAAGATTTACACCATGGAAACTTCTGATATTTTTCAGACTGCTAAAAGACCCAAAATGAAACATTTTTGGTTTTTATAGCCTCGGGATTTGAGCCATGGTGAGTTCAATAACAGAGATTTAGTTCTGACATAGGTAAAAATCCCACTAATCTGATGAAAAATGCTAAAGAAATACAAAACGGCCATGGAAATTTATGAAATTAATCAGAGTTATGCACGACAACTACATGAACAACTTGCATGTTTATGACTTTGGCATTTGATCAACGGAAACACAGATAAAAATATAACTATTTCTGCCTAAACTATCAGAACAGACAAATGTAGCAAAACAGGGGGCTGACAAGAAAAATCTGAAGCAGGGGTCAAAACTGTTCTAAAAATTACAGGCTTTCATATTCAAACAGAAGACATCTCGGACACCACTTTCACTTTTTACAGTTTCGGATTTGGAGCAACACACAAAGAGAAACCATATCCCTAAGTAGATCCAAGATCTCAGAGGCCCAAATTAGGCTCTGACACGTGTCCCGAACTCTCGGATTTTTGTCAGACATAAAAAAAAATCAGAAAAATCTGAAAAACTCATATTAAAAACTAGACTTTTTCCCAAGTTCAAAACATCTTTTGGATCGAAAAGAGGATCTCCCATGAGGGATATTTCGATTTTACAACTTGGCAAATGATTTTCAAAACGCATCCCGGGTAACAAAACCCGACTTGCTAATTTAAATGTTTACCGCAGTAAACAAATTCAAATGCCTCCGAATTTTTGGAAAAATTTCAGGGACACCTCAGGGCGCATTCCGTGATTTGTTTGGGATTTTTAATAAAAAATAAATGCATGAAATGACGTGTGGACTGACTGACAAAAACAGAGACCTACTGAAAATAAGCAGAATTGAAATAAAGGCTAAATTAATCCTAATTAATTCATGAAATATGCTAAATGAATGAAATAAAATGCAAATTAAACCTAGCTAACTATATGAATGTTAAAATCATCAAGGAAGCGTAATTAAACATTTTTATATATGTCATTTTATGAGAATAGCTCAATCCATCTCTCGGATGAGCTCTTTCTTCAAACGACTCCCGAATCGAATCATGGCATCCAATCAATGGGAAAAGAAGTGCACCTTGTTTCGTTACGCAGCGTAGGAGCTCTTGAAAGGGGCGGCTATCACGAACTTCCTTCGTTCTTCGCTCCGGGCTTCAGATGGTTCACAAAAATTGACCTCTGTTGGAATCGAATTCGCCACAGCACGAGCTCTACTCCACCTTCTTCAATGAGCCAAGGGGGCACGATTTCCAAAGTTCAAACTCGGATTTTAGGAAGGCTAGGTCGGATTTTCCAAGTTCACAAGAGCAAAAAAAAGTGATCCCCTAGGCTGGGCGTGAACCCTTGTTTTTATAAATTTTCTGAAAAATTTTGAAATTCAAACAGGCTCAATCTGAGCCCTCCATGTGGCGCCATCTCAGGGGGTGCCATCTGAGGGGTTTGAAATTCGAATTTGTCTTCTGCAGGGAGCCCTCAGGTGGCGCCACCTCAAAAGGCTCTTTTGATTTTTTGAGAAAAATAAAAAATGGAAATTTTGTGGGTGAGACACCTCAGCAGGGGGAATTTGGAATTTTTCAAAAGTTTGCTTGATTCTCTCTGCAGGGAACTCCCAGAAGGCGCCACCTCAGAGGGTGCTCTCTTGGAGTTTGAATTTCAAATTCACTTTTTGTAGGGAGTCTTCAGGTGGCGCCACCTCATGGTGGGCTACCTTTATTAAAAATAAAAATAAAATAAAAAATAAATAAAAATGGAGCCAAGTGGAGTCCTGGAATGGTGCCACCTCAAAAGGTGTTTGACACATGTCAGAAGGACAGAGCAGTGGGCTCAGAAGGCACCACCTCAGAGGAATTTGAATTTTGCTTTTTCTGGTGAAAGGAGATCTGGACATGTGGCAGTCCAAGATGGTTCCAAGTGTCAGCCTGCTGGAGAGGCTTTCTCAAATGGCGCCACCTCAGGGGGAAGTTTGAAATTCAAATGAAGGTTGGCCCTGGAGGAATGGAGGATGGACATGTGGCGCCACCTCAGGGTGGCTCCTACAATGCCATGTGGCAAGAGGGAGGAAAAAGAGGGCAGTGACATGTGTCTCCTACTTTTCTGAAAAAAGTAGGGAGAGGACATGTGTCTTCTACTTTTTCTGAAGGAATGAGAAGGAGACATGTGTCACCCTCTTTTCCTGAAAGAAGCAGAAGATGACACGTGGCAGAGGGGAGAGAAGGTGGGCCAAGCCATGTGGCGCCATCTCAGACAGGATGAAAAAGGTAGGAGTTCTTGATTTTCGCCACCTATGGGGATTTTTGAATATTTGAATTCTAGCTTTTCTGAAGAAAGCAGAAAATGACACATGGCACTTGCCTTTTTCTGAGGAAATGAGGGCTTGCCATGTGTCCTCTGCAGGAGACACTCCAGATGGCGCCACCTCAGAGGAGACAAGCCTACCTTTTCTGTAGGAATTTAGGAGTGACACATGTCTCCTACTTTTCTGAGAAAAGTAGGAAGAGGACATGTGTCAGGCTACTTTTCTAGAAGTAAGGAGGGGTTGACACGTGTCCCCTGCAGGAGACACACTCCAAGTGGCGCCACCTCAGAGGAGACAAGCTCCACTTTTCTAGACAGGACAACCTATGACACTTGGCATCTCCTGGTAGTCTCTGCAATGACACATGGCGCAGGATGGATAGGGTGACATATGGCAGATAATTGGGATGACATGTGGCGGCTTCTGAAGGTAGCCCCACACTAACACGTGGCATGGAAATGGGAGGAGAGAGAAATGACAAGTGGCACCAATCCAAGGGACAAGGCTCCTATATTTTTGGGTTTTTCAAAATTCAAATTTTCAAAAGGAAAGCTTGTGTGACACCACCTCAGTGTGGGTCCCACATTGCTTCTTTATTGAAATAAGGATAAAACCACAACTTCTTTTTTTTGGAAATTTCATAAAATCTGGACTAATGGGCAAAACAGGAATTTTGGAAAGAGTTGGCCCTTGTAGGGCGATTTTGTAAAAGAAAGATATTTGAAATTGTTAAAAAGAGCAAAATCTGAGGTGAAGTGGCTGAAATCCATATTGAAAACTATCCAGATCGTTTTCCGGAGAAAATATTTTGAAATTCAGAGTCCTGGGGGTAAAATGGGAAGAATTGATAATTTTGAAGACCCAGGGTTTTGAAATCAATTTTGAAAAGAGTTGGAATTCTAATCTGGATTGAAAATTTTGAAATCAAGAGTTCTGGACCTCGAAATGACATGCTGTGCAGTGCAGTGATTTGAAATGCTCATGCAATGATATGCAATGTCATGTCTTATGAAATGCAATCTTGAATCAAGACCTGGAGATGTCTGTCTCCTGTCAAGAATAAAATTTTGAACATCTGAGTTAAAATAGAGAAATTTTGAGAGTTTCAGATGAAATTTGGACTTTTGCAAGGTCCGGGCTCAGAAAATGACCATTTTGCCCTCCAGCGATTTCAGAGGCTGGATGTTGATGCTTGGTGGAGGTGTAGGGGAGGTGAGTGAAAATTTGGGGTGTTTACAGTAAGAAAACCTCGCATTCTGTGAGACATGCACCCGACATCTGTTATTCAAGTTCTAGTGTGGTAACCGGGGAAGCTACAAACCGAGTCAACCTCATGCGAGCATCACACAGCTGGGAGAAAACACTCGCACAGGCAAGGGTTGCAATGCATACTACTGCAGTAGTGAGGTCCTAAAAAGGTAACCTCGACCTCTCTGACTCTGAGTGATTGGAGGCCAAAGGACGCTACAGCTCCTATCAAAACATGTGTCGTAGTAACGACAAGTCACTCAAGGTTGTACCATCCACCCTCTCCCAAGGTGAACCATTTTGTGAATGGGGTGAAGCAGGTTTATCTTTTTTATGATCATGTTCAGTCATACCTCTCAACGAGGAATTTGCCTTGTGGTTCCTGTGGGGTACGCAAAACGAGGACTTGGCCTGCCCATTCACGTGCTCAGCCTCATGCGGCCAACAGAGCACACTGCTCGTGAAAGCAGTCACAACACCATATTATTTATTTCTGATTCAGGGTATATCACCTAAGAGTCCATTCATAACACAAGGGCCACTGCTCAAGGACTCCAACTAAGACCAAAACAAGTCATTTACATTCATACCCTATGGTGTTATATTTTCTGTCTTTTCATTTCATAAAGTATGTGCACCTGGTGCACTTACCAATGCCTCAACAATGTACCTTCTATAGGTACACACTACTTAGTGTCAGTGTCAGGATGTGCCACGTGCAAAGTGTAAAAGTACCACATGTTTACTAACTTTTGCACAAGTATAAACAACAAAGGCATTGCATAAATTTATTTATGAGAGACAAGTAAACGTGCAAGCCAATACACATTCTCATACATGTGACATTTCGTTAATTTCTATCATTCAAGAAGCTGTCTCTAAATTACTTTGCATAACATGCAATAATTCTCACATTAAAAATGCATTAATTTCCATACTTTAATATTACGATTGGATTTAACAATATTCCCATACGTGTGGGAATTAAATTCGCATTCTCAAGGGTTGAAATTGAATTTAACCAAAAACCCATCTTATGAGAATAACATTGCATTTCCACGGTATGGGGTGCCGCGCCCATGGACCCGAAACAGAGATACTGAACAACACGTGATTTAACGTAGTTTCTAAGTATATAGATTTGAAAAAGAGTTCGTCTGTTTATTTTACTAGTCTGGCAAACATAAACCCCGACATAAGGGTTTTCCTCACGCAGTACAACACACTTTCGTGTCGAAGGTGATTTCTGAAATTAACCCATCCTAATGGGGATTACATTGGCATTACCACGGTTCGGGGTGCCACGCCCGCGGACCCTAAACAAACTGTTTGACAAAGAGAACGTAGAACAACACTATGGAATTTATACTTAGTTTGGAGTGTAAAGTTTTCTGAGGGCAATACTTGGACGGGACACAGAAGTGTCGCATGTCCATTCGGTCACACCGAAACAATCATTTAAGTGCTTTAATATATATATATATATATATATATATATATATTCACAATTTACAATTGCACTCGATGAGGCACGTTCCTTATATATACATGTACACGTACATATACACATTCGCACTAATATATATATATATATATATATTTCGAACTCAATGCATCCCAAGGCATGTGCACTCATGCCAAAACCTAACCGAATAGCGAAAGGGTGTGGGGCAAGACAAATTCTTGTTTGAACCTAGTATGGATCAATTTGAAATAGGTTTGTGCGGGTTTTATAAGGAAAAGTGTTGACAGCCACATTAGTGGCATTACGGGGCTGCGAGTGTGCCAACACAAGGATCCGCACACTTGTTGCCAAAGAGCTTCCAACTAAACATTGGTCTGGTCCTCCGGACCAGACTGTCATGCACACTAACAGGTTCTGGTCCGACTATGGTTCATACCAGATTGTCAAAGGTCCGGTTGGGGCTGAGTCATGCGGCCGCCAAGAGTCAATCGACTAATCCTAGAAAAAGGGGGTGCTAAGAACGGTTTTAGGCGTCTGGTCCATGGGACCAGACGACTGTTAAGATAGGTTAGGGTTTGAACTTTTCAGTTCAGACCTGATCCCAAAGTGGCTCAGCCGATGGGAGGCCCGGGGCGTCCAACACTAAGTGGTTGGCACCCGGCTCCAACAAGGTGGAGCCGTGGCTAGCACCGAGTGCTAGCGTGGCTGCCAAAGGGTTCAGGTCTGAACCTCGGTTCAGACCTGCACCACCAGGTGCTAACCAAATGCCAAGGGTGCACAACACCCAAGTGGTGCGCAACCAGCTCCAGCCAAAGAGGAAAATCAGGCTGGGTCTGGACTCGCACCCACAGCCGGTCAAAACTGGACTGTAGTGCTGGTCTGAACCCATGGTTCAGACTGGCACCAAGCCAAGTCGAAAGCCAAAAGTAAACAAAGCATTTAAATTTCTAACACCGAAACATTTATTATATATATTATTATTGCATATGTTGGGCGCGTGGGCCAACCGCAATGCGTCCAGCTCCAAACCAGGTTCAGCAAGGTTGGCTGAAGGGTCTGGTCCGCGGGACCAGACCGTGCCAACCCTAGAATCAAGGACAAGAGCCTATGGCTCGCACCCAAGCGGAAAGAAAGAGTTGGGCGCCTGCCATGGGCCGGCCCCAATCCGTAAGCTGAACCCGGTTGGTCATGCGCCAACCATGAAACCCCCAAAAAAAAAGAAAACAAAAATAATGACAGAAAGTAAAATTTTTGCTGGAAGCCATAGCTTCCCACAGCAATGGGGCTGGGTCACACTGTGACCCAAGCCACCTCCATAACTGAAGCACCAGTCCCATCGATTTGGGACTGGGCTGAGCCCATCACGCCCAAAAAAGGGAGTCCAAGGTGAGGGGCGACGGCTGCAGCACACGAATGTGCCTGCATGCATCCCAAACGAGCTCCAAAAGAGTTGGGTGCGTGTTGGACGAGCCCAGCTCAGTCCAGCGCACCCAGCATTGGCTGCCATTTCCAAGAACAAGCCAAAACCGAAAGGAAAAAAATAAGTAAAGACATTCATTACTGCAAACTAATCAGAAACTACATGCATTGGCAAAGAAAAACTAAAAAACGCACTTAGGAAAAATGGAAGAAACCTATTGTAAACGGATGCTACATTTAAGCTAAAATAAACCACAGTAAAATAACGAAAAGAAACATGTTTCTACATCTAATCCACCGTTGGGCTTGCATGCATAGATGCAAAGCTCTGTCAGTTTCATGGGTACCGAAGCCGAGTTTGAGTCTTCACCTTAGCAGCTTGGAGAAATGGAGGAAGGTGATTTTGCAACTCTCCACGCCAAGGAGGCTCCCACGGATGGAGGAAAGAGGCAAGTGAGAGAGAAAGTTTGGGAGAGAGGGAGAGAATGAGAGAGAGAGAGAGAGTGTGTGTTAGAAAGAAAAACCGTCCAACAAGAGAGGGGCCTGATTTTTCTAAAGGGTCTTATAGGGTGTTGAGTGGAGATGGATGGCTAAGATCCACCCATTCAAGATGGAGGGCTGGGGTGGAACACGGTTTTCCACCGCCGCCCAGCCCTTCCAATGGGTTTCCAAGATTCAAAAAGGCTTTTATTTTATTACAATGATGCCATGGGGTTGCCGCCCTATGCATCCAATGGATGTGAGTCCATCCTCATGATGGTTCCTCCCTTGGAAAGAGCCTCCTTGGGATTTCCTCAAAATCCCAAGGCACACCATCATGAGCCCGTGCCTTCCCCAAGGGGGAATGACGCCCCTCCAAGGCTCCAACGTCTCCTCCTAATCCCTTAATGACATTACTATTTAATTTTTAACATTTTAAAATTTATCTTTTAAATGATTTGGGTAGGGCCAATCGTGGCCCTCCCTTTATGAGCTTTAAAGTCTTTTACTACTATGCCACTAACCCAGCTGGTCAATGGGACCAGCTGGTTCCATGGCCTTGGTCGTCCAAGGCCCTCCAAAACGGACGAAAGTGGCCTTGGTCGACTTTGACCAATGGAAGAAAAGGTATATCATGCTATCGATTTCCAATTTTAATTAGATTTTCAATTTTTTATCCATAGTGCTCACTAATTTTATTTTATATTTTCAAAATAATTGCCATCACACAGCTACTCAAGTAAATAATTTTTTGTTTTGAGCGAAATTGGTCTCGTTTAGGCCCTCGCTAATTTTCTAAGAGATCTCCCGTAATTCACATGCACTGACAAGGTTTTTTCGTCGTTCGGACCTCAAATTCGAAGTGAATCACCATAACCCTATTCCAAACTTGCCCTAAAAATTTTGGAAGTCAATTCGCTCTAGATTTTCCGCAATTGCTCTTTTTACATAAAATTACGTGATTTTACCCGATTCTCAAAATAAGCAAATTTTTCAGAAATGGCCAGAACATAAAAATTTCATCGATTACAACATATTTATGTAATATTACATCAAAAAAAACTAAATTGTGGTTCTTACAAACACAAAAGGGGAAAAATTGAAAAAAACATACCTGGTGGCGTTGGAAAATCGCGTCGATGCACTATTTTTGCTGGAGAAGATGCGTCAGAGCTGCAACAATGCCTTACTGTTCACCGTTGATGTGCCTTCATCGAAGTTACTATTCACGCTGGAGTTATTGTTCATGCTGCAAATACAAAACGCAAAAAAAAAACATGACGACAAACCACGTCGGAGTTACTGTTCACGTCAGAAACAACTTTCTAGCGTTGTTGTTCACGCTGAAGTTCTGGTCGGATGGCTGAAACTGCAGCCGCATCACACCTTCTCGACTTCTCCTCTCTTCCGTTGAGGGTTGAATAGTGAAGACCTTAAGGGTTTTCGTTAAAAACTTAAAAGGTAAAGAAAAATATATTGCAAAATTGCCATTATCACGAACCGTTCCATTCTATTTGACTCGTGACTCGGCCCAAGTCGCGCGAGTCCAAACGATCCCACCAACGAGTTTTGTCAAGTCGAAAATGTCAGCACTTTTCTGAGTCCAGCATGACTCGTGACTCGGCCGAGTCAGGCCGAGTCAAGGCAAACCGAGTTTGCCTTGCCAGGTTGATTCACTGGAGTGCCGAGCCAAGACGAGTCAACGAGTTGACTCGATGAGTTTTAAAACCTTAGATAGAACAAAAAAATGAACAAATTAGGATAAAAATTGAGCACCTGGACTATTATATAGTAAAAGTTGTCATATGGGTGCGGGTGTAGCAATGCGACACTTTAAAAAACTTGGTTGCAGGGGTGCAAGAGGGTATATATATATAAAACTTATCCATAAAGCAAGCTCCCAATAAAAAATTCTTTTTTTCACAAAAAACAATAAAAAATTTAAAAGTATTGCTTAATCAGATTTGGATTTATATACATTAAATACAAAAGTCCATTCCAATGCAGTTTTCACTTTTTTTATTAATACATTTAATACAAAAGTCTGACCTACTCGGTTCTTCCCATTTAATACAAAAGAATATTTAATACAGAATCCAACCTACTTAGTTCTCCCCATTTAATATAGAAATTTATTTCAATGCAGTTTTCATTGGAATGAATGTAATGGCTCAACTTTTTATCATAAAGATTTTTTAAAACAGTAAAAGATTGTACATGGCTCAAAACATTTAATGCACAACATTTAACTTTTAAAGCTTTGTATATGGGACAAAACCTTAAATAATTATTTTTTTAATGTATCTATTTTAGACAAAAATAACCCTCACATTGACCGCACCAGATGTCGCTCTTGCACTTGCACCATGTCGAGTCCCTGTGATAGAGTAAAAGCATTCTATTAGAAACTGAAACTCTTCAACTTAGCCAAACTATCATAAATGAAAATTATGCAAACCATCCAAATTTTCACATTGAATATCAGGTTTCACTGATCAAAGGCCAAGTTTTTAATCAATATAACAAATTTGTAATAAAGATTACTAGTTGATGGGATGACTTTCTTGACTAGGCAAAATTAACTGAGGCTACAACTAACCATGGAAACTTTTATTGGCATAAATCGTTGTAGTTAAAACTATATAATCCCTATCTGGCTTAGGCTTAACTATCATCGATAAAAGATAAAAACCAATCATGTGAATTCTTTGACCAACCAGGGCAGAATTCAATTGAACAAGCACCCTAGTCAGTTATTTATAAAATTTAGGGGAAACCAATATTTTGTCACAAATCATGGTCACCAACAAATTAGTAGAGAACTTGGAACTTGAAAATTTAGTACCAAAAACCATTCTAACTACACAAATTAGTGAATAATGTGTATAGCATTATTAATTGTTATATTTATAATAACAAGAAAAAACACATTTTACTATACTTAAATTATTAGAGGGCTTAGTAGTTAAATGCACCAGGTGGCATCTAGAGGCTAGGCAACACCTAGGCGAGACTGCCTAGGCACCACCTAGGCGAGAATGACTAGGCACCACCTAGAGACCCGAAGGAAAAAGAATTAAAATAAAATGATAAAAATAAGAAAAAGGTGATGCAAGGCATCCAGACAGTCATGAAGAGCAAAGACTCGATCTGCATTGCAAGACCTGTGACCCCATGTCAAAAAGCCCGTTTCGGGGCCATTTGGAGTTGAGGGGTATTTTGGTCATTTTCCATTTAATTTTTTAATAATTTTGCTTTAATTATCTCAAAAAAATTATTTTTTTGTGTGATTTCATTTTTTGTGTATGTTGGAATCATTCATGTATTTTTTTTCTTTTTCCTTTTTTCTTTTATTTTTTTTCTTTTCTAGGTGTCGGATTCTACAGATCCATATAGTTATGTTATCTGGTAGGATTATTTTAGGGCATTAGAGGGTGCATGGGGTTATTGAGTAGATTTTTACTTTTTGCAATTTTTTTTTTATCTAAAAAAATGTTAGATAATTTTAAGATCCATTTGAAACATTGGATCTTACCCAAGATCCAATACTTCAAATACGAGTCCATATTGTCACCCCTATGAATGGACCTCATTGAATCATGTTGACCAAAGTCAAGAAGGGTAATACCTTGGCATCTCCTTGGTGCAGATGGAGGTATCTCCTATTGGGCCTAGGGGAAGTGGACTTGAATGCTCTCATGCCCCAAGTCACCTCCAAGGTAGCCAATAGGAGGACACCTTCCTCTTTGTCCATTCAAAGTTAAAGATTTTCAAAATGGGGTTTCTCATGGGTCACTAAGGAGGTGACCTCCAACATGACCAATGGAAAGCCATGCTACCTTCTTCATCCTTTATAAGAGCCCATAAAAATGGTGCAACACATATTCTCTCTTTGTTAAAAATTTTCTAGAACAAACAAGAAGAAGAAATTGAGGCATTCTTTCCTTGATGATTTTTTGTTGAAGAAGCTGAAGTTCATTCCCTATATAAAGGTTGTTCATGTACCCTCTGTGAAGGTCCAGCTATTGTGGATACTTCCCTTTTTCATGTGTATCCCTTTGAAGCTGAAGAAAGGCGCTGCAAAATCTGTGTTTTGTGAGTTGCTAAAAAGAAGCATTGGCTAACTTCGTGGTTGTGCTTCTATGTTGCTAGAAACATTGCCTTGCTGCTGAAGAACCGTCCCTGTTTTATTGAAGAACTGATTGGTAGCCTCACCATTGAGTTGTATTGTACCACGTTTTGTCCAAGCCCCACATAGATCTTGCCGAAGTTATTGTTCAATTATTTTTGCCTTCCACGTGAGTTACTTATCTTGAATGTTGAGTGTGACTGCTGCGGTGAACCGTAGCCTATTTAAGGATCTTGACAAACTCTCTACAATTCTGGTTTGAGAATATATTCACTCATTTTTTAGTAGATCTAGCATCTAATCTGATAAAAAAGTTGCATTTTCTGAATTTGACTCTTGAGAAATTTTTGTACTAGTTAGTCTTAGAACTTGCGATATGTTTTAATTTATTCTAGACTAACCAAAGTTGGGGATAAGAAGGAAATGTTTTGACATTGAAAAATATACAATTAGAAGTGTTTGTGTGTACAGATCGAACACTAAACCCAAAATTTAAAATTGAAATAAGCTAAAAAAATTGTTAAACCATTTATACACAACTCAGTTATGTGATTGTCTATGTCAGACACAGTCACACCATTCATGGAATATCTCTCATTATAGTCCATGAAAATTGGCGTATGATGGCTTGTTGGAAATATAACATTTGTGGCTACAACTTATATGTTTTGCATATATGCTGATTCATTCATTTTGGTTGTCAAAATTGGTTTAGAACAGAGAAAATAATCATTCGGGTGACTGTCAAGACTGTAAGAGTCCAACCCCTTGTTTGGTTCTTATCGGAGTCATACGAACTCCGATTCGAGTGATTTTTGTTTCTTTGATCCAGTAATTAAGTTTTTTACAACTTTCATGGTTGACAAACTTTCTGAATCGACCATAGCTATGGTTAAGTGTCTTGGAATGTACAGAATAGTCTCACAGGTGACTATTCAGAACTGTATCAGTTTGCCATCTTGCTTGAGTTGTATCGGAGTCATACAACCTTCGATTTGAGTGATTTTAGTTTTTATGGGTTCAAAACTAAATTCTCTACAACATTTGTGTTTCTAACTTTGACCTAATTCAAAGGAAACAGTCCTGTTCTGTCTTGTCCCTATTGGACAGATCCAACAAACCCACCTGTGAACACCGATCATTTGATCTGGTGTCTAGTCCATATCTCAACCATCAATGGTCGGATTTTTGTGTTTTTGAAGCCGTTAGAAAAAGGAATTTGTCATCTACAGAATCCGCTTTGGCATTGTCCTTTAATTTGGGGCAAATAGATTCCAAACAATCCTGTACTAAAAAATGTCAGTCCAAACCATCCAGTTTAGCTTCCGTGCATTAGGATCCATTTGGATCTTAGATCGTGGATTGGCCTCTTGCCGAATCTACATTATTTTGGTATCAAAGCGTATGCGTTTACATATACATATGTGTCAAGTCATTAGTTGGTTTCATATAGTTATTTCTTTTATTTCATTTTCGAAAGAACAAAAAAATATTAAGTGTTCATAGGTTATGTCTAGCTTAGGTTTTGTTGCTTCTGCATAGTACACATGGCGTGTACTCATATTCGGGTAAGGTCAACTCAGTTGGGTCATGCCTACATCCTTTTGGTATCAAAGTTGTGTATTAGGATTTCTTTTCTGATCCTAGAAGTATCCCTGGGTTCATTCTCGCCATATCTGGGCGATTGAATTATCGTGGTCGAGGTGAGCCTAACCTCGAAAATGAGAACCAAAATCTTAAGTATGAGAATTGCGACTTGCAGAATCAAGTCATGGAGTTGAACCTAAAAATTTGTGAAGCCTTGATAGAAAGAGAGTATTGATTCGAGCATTATGTGCACAGATCCTGAGGATCTTATAGCCGGTATAACTATGATCGTGAGTCAGATCTGCATCTACATTTATATTAGGGTCAAATTTTAGATCCGCTGAGGAGATCCAAATGAGAGTCTCGTTGTCCATATTTGAAGTCAAATTATGTGAATCCTTCACATATGGGACCGAGATAGGGTACTCGTGTGACCTTCTCATCTTTTAGTCCTCATCCCAAACCCACCTAAGTTATGTCTGCTAATTCTAGGGTTAGGTTTAAAGATGCCTCGTATGAAAGTTGTGAGGTTGAAAAAAAACCCATTTTCTATGACTTAGAACCTCACATAATCAAAGAAGTCATGGGAGAAAATGAAATTTTAGAAATTGGCTCAAATCTCGAGAAGGAGGCCCAGTGCAAAGAGGTTGATCTTACATTAGATATTTTCGTGAAAGAACTCCTAAAGGAGCCGTTGAGTATATGTCATCCAACCTGTTGAACTATTTCCTTTTCTTATTGACTTTTGAATTCAAACCAGTTTAATTGTTTTGAGATTCCAAAAGGGAAATGGGGAAAAGTTTAGTGATGCAGTGGTCACTTGGACAATTTAAGCATAGGATCATGTTTTTATTTTGTATTTTCTATAACTATGGAGTTCTAAAATTGATTATCAAGTTGTCAGGATCTAATGGCTTAAAAGAATCAAAAGCAACTCTATAAGAGTGCTGAGCAGTTCAACTGGTTCGACATTGAGCATGATGTAAATCAATTTCAGAAGCAAACAAATGCTAAAGATGTCATTTGATAACTGAATAGGAATCCAATGAAATCTAGTTTTATGTTTTATTAAAACAAACATGAGCCAGAAAGCTCTTTTCCTCAAAAGAGTGTATAGGTTGATACATATGTAAGCCAACATCCTATTTTACATGGGTATAGGTCTAGTCACTTAGGTACGGGTGCGGGTATGGAGGGTACGATGCGGTAATTCCAAAAAATGTGGGTATGGGGACACGACAACTCCAAAAAATATGGGTACGGGGACAAGGCTATATATATACCAAGGTTGTTTGTATCATATATATTGTTATTATATAGAAAAACAATATGATACACACTCATATCATGATATGAGTGTGTATTGTATCCGTATCATTATGTATCATACGATATGGGTGTTGTGCACTTAAAAAGGGCCGAAAATTATTTTTTTATTTATGGGTTTTAAAGACCTCTTGAGGGCCAACTCCCTCATTTTTGTAGAGGCCATTACATAGATATCCACGCACCCTAGTACCCGTGAGAGCGATTTGGGGGCCGGTATATGCTCAAGGGAGAGGGATTTTGTGATTTCATCAAGTAAAAGTGTATTTCCACCATTTTTCCACTCAAGGAAGTGGTTTAAGGTAAGAAAAAAACTATTTTTTGCTTCTTATTGATCTTTTTTGGGGGAAGATAACATCAAATGATCTGGCATGGCAATGGGGCACTTGATGATTGAAATTTGAGTGCAACTATTGTCATAATTTTGGGTGGTATCTCTCGATTGAAGCATCATTTAATTGGGACACATCTAAATGTTGCAGTTTGCACGTCAAGGACTCTACCGAATGTTGTGAAATGGCATTGCCAGCAATTACTAGTTTGAGACAAAAAAAAAAACAATAAGAACTGGTTTGCAGTGTTCTTGTGACATATTCTTAATTGAAGATATTACTATTTTGCATTCTTCTTGTGAGATTTGATGATTGATGATATGTTATGTAGCTCATAAATATATAAATGCTTCACATGTGATTTTATGATTGTATTTTGTGCATTTCATCATTGTTTTGTGTGTTATAATTTTTGCTTATTTTTTTATTTTTTTTAGAATTTTTAAGTTTTTTTTCAAAATTTACATTTTTTTACGATATGATACATATCTTATTTTGGGCCCAAACGATATGGGTTACAATACGATACATACAACCTTGATATATATATATATATATATATATATATATATATATATATATATATCCCATAAATATAAAATAAATTGAAATTAAACTAAAAATAATCCAAATATATATGCTATATCTAAAATATATATATTATATATTGAAAATATAAAGTTATAAACTGAAAATATAATTATCAATTATAAATTGAATACAAACTTGTATATACGGATAGTAAAATGGTGTGTCCCAATGTCGATGCATGGACACACATATCAACATAGGTACGAAGGGTAAAATGGCATGTCCTGGTACCATAAGTGTGGTGCAGTACGGAGAGTACGACACAATAATTTAAAAAAATGATGATATGGGGACACAACTATATATATATATATATATATATATATATATATATATATATATATATATATATATATATAGAGAGAGAGAGAGAGAGAGAGAGAGAGAGAGAGAGAGAGCTTGGGTATACATCAGGTGTGGCTCTCCATTAGGATTCATATTAGAATTTTGAAAACAAAAGCCCTTGAATAGAATTTTTTTAAAATGGTAAGGGGTTGAATGAAATATTTTAATAAACAAGAGGGTGGGGAACAAAAAGGGGCTTTTGTCCTCTCACTCTTGCTTTACTTTTTCTTCCTCCTCTTCCTCTTCTTGTTCCTTCTTCCTTCTCCTCCTCCTCATCCTTCATCTTTTTCTTCCTCCCTATCCTTCGACCCCAAGTCAAAATTCAAAAAAACAATTATTTTAGTCGGGTCAAGGTTTGACCCGACCCAGTCTAGACCAGCACGTACCCATGTTATGCCTGGTACCCATACCCATGTCGGGGTGTGTTGACACAGGTATGGTTGTGTGATCGTTGCAAAATTTTTCCTTCTTCCTTTCTAGGGAAAAGAGAAAAACTCTCGCAAGGTCTCACTTGACTTTTTGAAAATAGATTTTGAAATAACTTGCCTCCATTTTGAAATTTGCGTTAAAAGGGAGAGACAGGATTCACTCGTCGGTATAAGGTTCAATCGTTCCTAGCGCCTTTACCAGGGGTAATCGAACCAAGGATCAAATTTATGCCTTTGTATTGCCTAAATTTATCTAAGAAATTATTTTAAGTCCTAAATGCACATTGAATCAGGCTTGTGCTATGATTTTGAACTTTAAAAATGTGTATGCTTTAGAAAGGATTTCAGAGATTTGTATTTTTCCAAGTGATTTTGAAATGGATTTGAAAATATCTTTTAAGAAATGACTTTGAAGTTCAGAAATCGATTTTGCATTGAGAAGTTAGAATTTGAAATGAATTTGAAAGTTTTAAAATTTGAAGATTTTGAAATTGAATTCAAAGTTGATTTCTTGGAATTTGAAATCTGAATTGATATGAAATAGAAAATCGAAATTGGAGTATAAGTTTGATTTCTGAATTGAGAATTGAATTTAGAAATCAAACTTGGAATGATTTAAAATTTGAAAAATTAGAATAGAATTGAATTTGAACTTTGATTTGAAATTTAAGAATTTTTGAAGTTTGAAATTGAAAATGTAATTGAATTTGAAAATTATTTTGAAAATCAAAGATTGAAATTAAAATTTTGGGAATGAAATTGGAATTTAGAATTGGGAATTCAAAATGAAATTCAAATTTTGTTTTGGAATTTAAACTGAGGATTGAAATGAAATTCAAAATTTGAAGTTTTAGAATGGAAATTTTGAATTTGAGATGAAAATAGAATTCAAAATTTAGAATTTGAACTTTGAAAGAAATAGAAAATTGAAATTGAAATTAAATTTTGAAAGAAAATAGAAAATTGAAATTGAAATTGGAAAAAATGAAATTTGAAATTTGGAATTTAAAATTCGAAAATGGAGAATTAAAATTGATTTTAAAATTGAAATAAAATCAATATTTGAAATTTGAATAGGAATTTTGAAGTTAATATTTAAAATGAAAAGTGAAATTGAAATTAGAATTTCGAAAATGGAAAAGGAGAATAAGATTGAAATTTGAAAATGGAGATTTGAAATAGAATTTAAATTTGAATGAAATTGAAAATAAAATTGAAAAATAAGTCTGGATTTATAAATGGAAATCAAAAAAATAATTTTGAGTTTAGAAATGAAAATTGTTTTGAAAATTATTTCGAAAATCACATGAAGATTTTAAAAATAACTTGAAATAATTAAAAATGATGCAATTCTATCTTAAATGATGAATGCATTAAAAGAATTTGTTTGAAATTGAATTTAAAAAAAAAAAATTTATTGTTTAAATAGAATTAAAATGAGATTAAATTTTAATATATTCATGACTATGACCACAAACATATTCCAATTTAATCTCTATTTAAATTCTAATAAAGAATGAAATTAATTTTATGCCTTTATAGAATTAAAACAACATTAAATTTTTATATATTTATGACTATGACTATGACTATGACTATGAATATATTCTGAATTAATCTTTATTTTGGATTCTAATAAAAGAAGAAAATATATTTTTGTGAAATATGATGATTTTCTAAATTGACTTAAGAGTGAAAGTCCATTTTTGTATTCTAATAAAGAATTATAATTCTAAGTATTATTCGTATTTCGACTATGGCCGTAAATACGAACTTTACTTAGAATTATTTATCCTTTATTAAATGGTGCACGTGCCATTCGAGTTTCTATAGTGTTTTTAAGAAAATTAAGAAAAAAATGTAATAAATTAAAATAAAGAAAATTAAGCTAATATGTTCATTCATTCTAAACTAAGCATAAAGTAAATTTCTCATTAATATAATTATTACAACCCTTAAATGAATTACATTAATTGAAAAGAAAGGAAAGAAAAATCTTGCAAAATGAAAAAACGTGTTAAAAATAAATGTAGGCATTTATGAATTTTCTTCAATTATTGAAAAATTGAAGAAAAATCCATAACTTAGCCTTTTTATGCCCCAAAAAATAAAAGAAAAATAAAAAAACATGTCAAAAATTTATAAAATTTTATATGGATAAACTAGACTTAAAATTAAAGAAAACTCTTGTTATAGATTTCGAAAATGAGTTTTCATTAAAGAGGACACATTTAAACAAGTTGAAATAAAATTCAAAACAATGCTTAAAAAGGCAAATGACACTGTTCCGACTTTTGATCAGAATTAGGTATGAAAACTTCTTAAAAATTGCTAAACATTTATGGAGATAAACTATACATGTAAAGAAAAAATCTCTAATTTATATATTTAGAAAATGATCTCCTATTGGAGAGATCCAATCTGATCAAGTTGGTCAAAAACCGGATAAAGCCCGTGAAAGAAAAATCAATAGGTTTTTGGTTTTTGATCTGAATGATAAATAAAAACTAAATAAAAATTTATAAACATTGGTGTGAATAAACTAAACATTCTAAAAAGAAAACTCTTTTTTACAGATCTAAAAAATGATCTCCCATTAGGGAGATATGAGTGTAAAAAGTTGGTTTTAAGTCAGAATAATGCATGAGATTGCAAATAGATAAGATTTTGAATTAAAATGCAAACAAAATAGAAATACTCTATATAAATGGATGAAATTTTACTGAGAAGAACCAGACATGTAGATAAAGAGGATAGTTTTTACAGATCTTGGAAATGATCTCCCATTAGGGAGATATGACTCTAACAAAATGGGTTAAAAACCAAACCCTAAAAGTGATACAGTATAACAGTATTACAGTTTTTGGCTAAAACTAGATATTAAAATATCATAGAAATTGATGAAAATTTACATGAAGAAATTAGACTCAATTCTAGAGATTTATCTTTTCACGGATTTGAAAAACTATCTTTGGTTAGGGAGAAATCAATCCGACAAGTTGGTCAAATTTCAAAGAAAATTCGGACGAGGCTAAATAGTAGCATCTAAATCCTGATTTTTTTGAGGGAACAAACCAACTCAGATTGATCTAATTTTTTGTGTGGATCCTAAAAACACATTGATAGAGATGTGGTAAAAAATCAGATCAAAACAAGACCTAATTATATGCAAAATGATGAGAGCAAAAATGGACCAAAATTGAAAATATCATCTCAACATAATTGAATGAGATATAATCTCATAAGTGGTTCGAGATCTACCATTCTAGATCATAGATGATAATGAAAATGATGTAAAAACTTAAATGAAAGCATCTAAGATAAAATTAAAAACATTAGAGCAATAAATTGAAATTAATTTGGCCCATAGAATGTAGAATTTGATCTATTGAAGATCAAACCCTAATTCTAAATGGCTAAAATGAAAATACACAATGTAAATAGCAATTTGAATGAATCAAAACATAGAAAATGGAAATTTACATAGAATTAAACTAGATTTACATTGCTATTACACAAAATTGAAAGAAAATGCAAGAAAGAAGGGAAAAAAGGGGGAGGCAATATTCAAGAAATTGAAAAAAAATAGAAAGAAAAAAAAATCAAAAGAAAGGGAGAGAGAGGGCCTACCTTGAGCTTCTTCTTCTTTGCTCCAGCCACCACTCCAAGCTCGAGCCACAAATGCAAAGGAGGAGAGTTTTCTTCTTTGGAAAACTCGTCAACCTCAAAGGGAAAAGGAAGGAGAGAGAGAGGAGAAAAGAAGGGAAAGAGAGATTTTTTTTTGTTCTCTCAATTTCTCAACTTTTCAACTTATGATAAGAGATACCCCCCAAGGGGTCTATTTATAGTTGAGAATGGGGATGATATTTTGCAAAATGATAGATATGGGACTAAAAAATCTCAAGAAAGAGGTGCCAAGCCCATGTGGGCACTTTTTTTTTTTTCAAATGGGCATAAATGACATTTCATAAAGTCTTTGACACATGGCACCCATCTTGCACATGGGTGCCCATGTGGCAAAGGGGGGGCTCACATGGGGTTGGCGCCAACCCCATGTGGGTCTTTTCCAACTTTGTAAATGGGCAAAATAGCCCTTTGTGAAATCTTTTGACACATTGCACCCTCTTGCAAGAGGGTGCCCATGTGTGTCTTTTTTTGTTTTATAGATGGGCAAAGTAGGATTTATTTGAAATTTTGACACATGGCATCACTTATAAGTGATGCTCATGTGGGTTTTAAAAGAAAGGAGATTTTTAAAGGTTTTGTTAAAAGTCAATTTTTATTTTTTTGGGGGTTTTAAAAATAACAAGTGGCGCCCCTCTTTGAAAACAACATTTTTGATTTTTGGATTTTGAAATTAAGATAAAAAGACAAATGAAATATGAGAAATGAATAGGGAATTTGGAAATAATTGGATTTCAAAAATCCAATCGTGATTTATAAAATCTAATTTTGGCAAAAACTAGATCCAGATTGATTTTTTGAGATTTTTTACAAAAATATTGATTTTGGTTTCTGAAATTTCAAAGATTATCTTGAAATTAGGGATAAAATTTTGATCTTGATTTTAAATTTGAAATCCACAAATTGATCTTGAATGACAATTGGATTTTGAAACTGGATCTGGATCCATTTTGACATTTCGAAACCCAAACTGAATTTTGAACTGGATCCAAGGTCTTTTTCAAGGGATTTTTGAAATTCAAAGGTTTATTTTTGGATTTGAGGATAAAAAATAGGTTTTGATTTTAAATTTGAAATCCTCAAATTGATTTTGAATAAAAATTGGATTTTGAAACAGGATTTGGATCCATTTTGATATTTTGAAATCCAAACTGAATTTTATAGTGGATCCAGCGTATTTTTCAAAATAAATTTTGCAAAATGCTGGATTTTAATTTGAAACCCAAAGATTGATTTGAAATTAGGATAAAAAATGAGTTTTTGAAAAGGATCTGGATCTAAAGTTTTGAAAAGGATTGGATCTGGATCTCGATTTGAAGGAAATTGGTTCGAAAATGGAAATCAAACCCTGAGTATGGATTTCTGAAGAATTAAAAATGGAAAAGCCCTGAATTTATAATAAAATTAGGATTTTGGATCTAGATCCAGTTCAGAGAATGAAATTGGATCTAGATTTGAATCAGAATCCCAGAAGTGGAATTGAATCTCAGATGTTAGATTAATCTGAGTTCAGAATTTTATTGAGCTAAACTTCTAAATGGATCAGAAGGTGAATCCAGACTAAAATGGATCCGAAATGGTTTAATTGGGTCCTAGATATCTAATGAGATAATCCAGGTTCAAAGAATGAATTAGGCTCTTAATATGGTTTTCTGAATGAATCAGATGAAAAATCCAAGTCTGAGAAGAAATTAGACACCAGATCCAATATCCGAATTGAAATAGAGCGGATCTCGGATATTGATAAAATATTGGATGAAGGAATTGATTCGAGTCTGAATTTGGGGTCTGTCTGAGTTCAAAAAATTTTGGAAACAGTGTCCCGAATATTTTTTTTTGGGTCTTCACTCTGCAGGGGCAGAAACACGATACTAGACTGATTTAAACTAATTTGAATTGGATTGAATTTGAATGAACAGAATCCAAAGCTATTTATACTCAGATGAACTAAATTCGGAGCTAAAACACTAGCTCAACCAGCTGGAGTCAGCTCGGTCTGGGCTGTATTGAGCTCAAATAAGCTAAAATGAAGGTCCGAGTATGAAAGAGTAACTTTGAACTAGAACTGGACCATTCAAACTTTTGGTGAACTTATATTAGACACACTGGGATGGGATTTGACTTACTCGGGACAGTTTGGTTAAGATTCAAGCTAAAATGAGCTTATTTTGCCTGAAACGAGCTAAATTAGCTGAAAATGGTCTGAAAATGGTCACTCCTCGCGAGCTCAAGAGCTAGAAATGATAGGCATTCTAACTTCTCTGAACTTGAGATGAGTTTGGTTGAACCTAGTTGACGAAAGGTCTAAGGGTGACCTAGGGGTAAAATGATAATTTTATTAGCTGAACGAGGTAAAACTGACCTCTAGAGTATGGTAGACCTAGGGGGGACTCTATATCACCATACAACAGACTGACATCTAGAATGGACTTGAAAAATTTGGGATGTTTACAGATGCCCCTCTTTGTTGCTAAGCTGGTTGAAAGCCGAGCTTAGCGGCAAAGAAAAACACACCAAATTTCAAAAAAAATGCCCCAGTTAGGTAGATTTGACTGGATGTGAAAAGATTGATTGTGGAATGATCCTCACGAGGTGAGGTTTAGGCTTAATACCTTACCTTGAATGGCTTTTGAGAGAGACAGAAAATCCTTGAGGAAAAGGAATAAGGAAATTATGATGGGACTTTTGGATGAAGGTCCCAAGATTCTGAGAGTGAGGTCTCACGGCTGAGACAAGATAAGCTTTTTGAAAATGTTCAGGTTTATCCCTTGACCTGGATGGGATGAAAGATACCTCATGGAACGAGGTTAAGGTTTTAACCCTTACCTGAACGAGAACGAAAGAAATACCTCATCAGAATGAGGCTCAAGTTTAACCCTTACCTGAATGGGAACAAAAGAAATACCTCGTCAGTTGAGGTTCAGGTTTAACCCTTACCTGAACGAGAAGAAAGAAATACCTCATCAGAATGAGGTTCAGATTTAACGCTTACCTGAACGGGAATGAAAAATACCTTGTCGAAATGAGGTTCAGGTTTAACCCTTACATGAATGGGAATGGAAATATCTCATGAAACAAGGCTCAAGTTTGACCCTTAACCTGATTGAGAATGAAAATACCTTATAAAACGAGGCTCAGGTTTGACCCTTAACCTGATTAGGAAGAAAGATGATATTGCAGAAGCAAATTGAAAAAATGAATAAGGCAACTCTTTCAAAGAAGTAAACAATGCCAAGTTGTATCAAAATGGACATTGAGTATTTATTTTATATCAGGATAGCCCAAAAATATTGCCAATAAGATAAATTTGTAGTTGATTCAAATGCTTGAAAATTTGCACGTATGTGCAAAAGATATTCCCTCTTCCTCCTAGAGTATTTCTGCCCATGAGGTTAACTCCAAGAATTCAAGAGTCAAATTCAAATTTTAATGCTGTTGAGTTTCTTCAAGGAAGCTATCTATTTCCTTGATACGAAAAAAGAAGAAATATTCTTAGTTTTATAAAAGCAGGTAATGAAAAGATATCGATGAAAGAATTTTGCATAAGAAAAGATGATTCCTGGCAATTTTGGAAGTTTGATATATGGGGGTTATCCACATATACTTTTTGCACTTTTTGAGACATAAAACTGAATTTTTCTGTGGTTTGGGGGGGAGTTCATTACATCATCATTCAACTTGGAGATGTTCTGATTTTCTCTAGAAGAACACGTCACATGCTCCTTCAACTTGGAGATGATCAGAGTCTTCCTTGTCCCCAGAAATTAGAATCATCTCTTTGAAATCTTCTGATAGTATGAATCAAAATATCTTTTAGGGCTTGTCGGGAGGTTCATTCCATCAGCCTTCAACTTGATGATGTTTTGAATTCTCCATGGAAGAATACGTCACATACATTTTCAACTTGGAGATGATCTGATTCTTCTTTGTCCCCAGGGGTCTAACTCGCATATCAATATTCAGTTTGATGATAGTTGAGAGATCTCTTTTGCAGATAATCAATTATACTTGCAATATTGAGGAAATTGAGTGGATTCTTTATTGCTCGAGATATTTCTACTACTTTGTTGCCAGAAGAATCGCCTTTAAAAATGCATCGTAGTTATGATCAATATCAATTCGCTTCTAGCTTTAAGACATCCTTGAATATTCCTTTGCTAATCAGACCAAGGATTTTTCTTTCCTCCTTTTGCTTGACCAACAGGGAGAAGAATTTGAATTTTGCTCTTTTCGCAGAAAGCTTCACCTTTTTGGGAAGAATACTAGAGGTAAATTGAGGTGATTTTTTTGTGAAGTAAAATTTTGAAATCAACAAATAATTTTAGCAAATTGGCCAAATGTTTGGGAATCCTTTGCGAAAGAATTACTCGATATTGGATTTGTCAAAACCTTTGGCTGAAATTTTGGAAGGACTAATGTGAAAATTAGATTTTAGAAATCTCGACCAGTGAAAACTAGATTTTGATATTCTCGAATAGTGAAAACTGGATTTTGGTAATCCCGACCAGTGACAACTGGATTTTGATAATCCTGACCAGTGACAACTGGATTTTGATAATACCTACTAGTGAAAACTGAATTTTGATAATCCTGACCAGTGAAAACTAGATTTTGGTAATCCTGACAATTGACAACTGGATTTTGATAATCTCAACCAGTGAAAACTGGATTTTGATAATCCCGACCAGTGAAAAACTGGATTTTGATAATCCCGACCAGTGAAAACTAAATTTTGATAATCCCGACCAGTGAAAACTGAATTTTGATAATCTCGACTAGTGAAAACTAGATTTTGGTAATCCCGACCAGTGAAAAATTGGATTTTGATAATCTCGACCAGTGAAAACTAGATTTTGATAATCCTGACAAGTGAAAACTGGATTTTAATAATCCTGACCAGTGACAACTGGATTTTGATAATCCTGACCAGTGACAACTGGATTTTGATAATACCTACTAGTGAAAACTGAATTTTGATAATCCTGACCAGTGAAAACTAGATTTTGGTAATCCTGACAATTGACAACTGGATTTTGATAATCTCAACCAGTGAAAACTGGATTTTGATAATCCCGACCAGTGAAAAACTGGATTTTGATAATCCCGACCAGTGAAAACTAAATTTTGATAATCCCGACCAGTGAAAACTGAATTTTGATAATCTCGACTAGTGAAAACTAGATTTTGGTAATCCCGACCAGTGAAAAATTGGATTTTGATAATCTCGACCAGTGAAAACTAGATTTTGATAATCCTGACAAGTGAAAACTGGATTTTAATAATCCTGACCAGTGAAAACTGGATTTTTGGTAATTCCGATCAGTGAAAACTGGATTTTGGTAATCCCGACCAGTGAAAAACTAGATGTTGATAATCCCCACTAGTGAAAACTAGATTTTGATAATCCTAACCAATGAAAACTGGATTTTGGTAATCCCAACCAGTGAAAAACTAGATTTTGATAATCCCGACCAGTGAAAACTGGATTTTGATAATCTCGACCAGTGAAAATTGGATTTTGATAATCCTGACCAGTGAAAACTTGATTTTGGTAATCCCGACCAGTGAAAAACTAGTTTTTGATAATCTTGACCAGTGAAAATTGGATTTTGATAATCCCGACCAGTGAAAATTGGATTTTGATAATCCCGACCAGTGAAAACTGGATTTTGATAATCCCGCCCAGTGAAAACTGGATTTTGATAATTCCGACCAGTGAAAACTGGATTTTGGTAATCCTGACCAGTGAAAAACTGGATGTTGATAATCCCGACTAGTGAAAACTGGTTTTGATAATCCTAACTAGTGAAAACTGGATTTTGGTAATCCCGACCAGTGAAAAACTAGATTTTGATAATCCCGACCAGTGAAAACTGAATTTTGATAGTCCCGACCAATGAAAACTGGATTTTGATAATCCTGACCAGTGAAAGCTCGATTTTGGTAATCCCGACCAGTGAAAAACTAGTTTTTGATAATCCCGACCAGTGAAAACTGGATTTTGATAATCTCGACTAGTGAAAACTGGATTTTGGTAATTTCGACTAGTGAAAAATTGGATTTTGATAATCCCGACTAGGTAAAAACTAGATTTTTAGAAAATGATTCGATCTGAGATCGAATTTGCAAGAATTCAATAATGATTATGAACTAAATATGGAGATTATCAACCCTTGATTATTGAGATGAGAATTTTATGAAAATTCTTGATCTAAGGAAATTCATGATTTGAATTACAGGTGGTCCTATTGCTTCCCTGGCATGGTTCTGGATTATCTCTTATCCTGAATGTGTAAATTCTCCTCTCTTCCTTAAAGAGGAAGTGTTTGCAAAATAGAACTTTCGAAGAAAAATTAAGTTTTCGTCAAAACTCTCTAATCTTAAGCTTCTCCTATGAAAATGTGGTCGGTGGGTAAGGTCAATGAATATTATAGAGGAGCGAGTCCATCACACTCTCCTTGAAAAAGGGTCCTCTATGCCGGGGATGCCAAAATAAAAAATTTGGGGGCCACAAAAGAAAACAAGCTTTCGCCAAAACTCTACCTGGAAAAAGTTTTTTTATGTAAAATTGATTATTGTTTTGCAAACAGTCCGCGAAGAAGCAAGTCCCTTCAAACTCTCCCTGAAAAAAAGGATTCTTGCGAACAGAAAATGATTATATGCGAAAGGAACGAGCTCCCTCAAACTCTCCCTAAAAAAAGAGTCCTTTGCAAGAGAAAATTGATTTGGTTTTTGAAATGTTTGGCAATTGGAAGCAAGTTCGATATGAGGGTCGAACCTTGAAACACTTGATTGGCAAAAATTGCAACCCGAAGGTTGGAAAATGATTGAGATTGATAAAATTGCAACCTGAAGGTTAAAAAATGATTGAAATTGATAGAATTGCAACCCGAAGGTTGGAAAATGATTAGAATTGGTTAACCAGAAGGTCTGATTGAAAAAAAAAATGTCATTAAGCATGAAATTGAATTTGAAAGTTCGACCCGCTTGAAGGCTAGATTTTGAAGAAAGTCCAACTTAGAAGTTGGATTTTTGAAAGAAAGTCTGAGTCAGAACTCGGTTTTGAGAAAAAGTCTGAGTCAAAACTCTTTTTTGGAAGAAAGTCCAATTCGAAACTCAGTTTTGAAAGAAATCGTTCAAGTCAGAGCTCATTTTTGGAAGAAAGTCTAAGTCAAAACTCGGTTTTGAAAGAAATCGTCCTAGTCGAAACTCATTTTTGAGAGATTGTCTGAGTCAAAACTCATTTTTTTAAAAGAGATCATCCGAGTCAGAATTCATTTTTGAAAAGAGATCGTCCAAGTCCGAACTCATTTTTGAAAGAGATCGCCCGAGTCAGAACTCATTTTTGAAAGAGATCGTCCGAGTCGTTACTCGTTTTTGAAAGAGATCGTCTGAGTCTGAACTCATTTTTAAAAGAGATCGTCTGAGTCAAAACTCATTTTTGAAAGGGATTGTCTGAGTCAGAACTCGTTTTTGAAAGAGATCATCCGAGTCGAAACTCATTTTTGAAAGAGATTGTCTGAGTCAAGTCTTGGATCTTCAAAGGAGAATTTGATTAACTTGAAAGAAGGTCCGAGACAGAACTTAGATCTTCAAAGGAGAATTAGATTAATCTTGAAAGAAGGTCAGAGTAAAAACTCAGATCTTCAAAGGACAATTAGATTAACTTGAAAGAAGGTTCGAGTCTGAACTAAAATCTTCAAAATTGAATTAGATTAACTTGAAAGAAGGTCTGAGTCAGAACTCGGATCTTTAAAGGAGAATTAGATTAACTTGAAAGAAGGTCTGAGTCGGAACTCGGATCTTCAAAGGAGAATTAGATTAACTTGAAAGAAGGTCTGAGTCGAAACTCAGATCTTCAAAGGAGAATTAGATTAACTTGAAAGAAGGTCCGAGTCAAAACTTAGATCTTCAAAAGAGAATCTGATTTAACTTGAAAGAAGGTCTGAGTCAGAACTCGGTTCTTCAAAGGAGAATTATTCCAACTCGAAAGCTAGGTAACTTGAAAATTGGATTTGAAAATGACCAGTGCGAGGTCTGGGTTTAGAAAATGATTTGATTGAGAAATTTTGAACATGACCAGTATGACCATTAAGCGTCAATTTTGGGAAGATTAAGATGGAGTAGTACAAGGGATATCTTATGGAGAAAGGCTTTTCATCGGCGGTGACCTTAATGGGCATGTATGCATTAGTAGGGATGGATTTGAGAGTATCCATGGAGGCTATGGTATAGGAGAAAGAAACGAAAGTGGAGAAAGGATTTTAGATTTTGGTTTGTCCTATGATATGATCTTAGCAAACACTTGGTTTAGGAAGAGGGAGTCTCACCTAGTAACATTTAAAAGTGGGGTTAATACGAGTCAGATAGATTTTTTCCTACTTAGAAAGAGAGATAGGGGTTGTTGCATCGATTGTAAGGTTATACCGGGAGAAAGTGTAGCTACACAACATAGAGTCTTAATTTTAGATCTTAGAATTAGACAATACCGCAAAAGGGATAGGCATATGATAGATCCTAGAATTAAGTGGTGGGCACTGAAAGAAGCTAAACAAGGAATGTTTATAGAGCGGGTAGTTAAGGAAGTTGATTGGTGTCTCGAGGAGGATTCAGAATCTATGTGGAATAAGATAGCGGGTGGCATGAGAAAGGTGGCTAAGGAGGTATTGGGTGAGTCTAAAGGCGGTGCATCGCTAGGTAAGGATACATCGTGGTGGAACGAGGATGTCAAATTAGCTATTAAGGTTAAAAGAGAGTGTTATAGAAATCTAAGTAAAAATCGTGATAATGAGAATTTGAAGAAGTATATGATAGCAAAGAAGGAAGCTAAAAAAGTAGTTCGGAACGCGAGGGATAAGGTATATAAGGAGGTTTATGACAAGTTGGATACCAAAGAGGGTGAGAAGGATATTTATAGGCTTGCAAAGATGAGAGATAGGAAATAGAGGGATCTGGGTATGGTTAGATGTATCAAAGATGAAACGCAAAGGGTTTTAGTCAAAGATGAGGAGATTAAGGAGAGATGGAAAGATTATTTTGATAAGCTATTTAATGAAAGTCATGCTCAGGATCTTGGAGACTTTTCAATTCCTTTTCATGAGATGAATCGTGACTTCATGTGCAAGATTCAAAAGAAATAAATTGCAGAGGCTTTGAAGAAAATGAAATCAAGAAGGGCAGTTGGCCTAGATGGTATACCTATCGAGGCTTGGAAATGCTTGGGAGAGAAAGGTTTAGAATGGTTGACAAATCTTTTTAACAAGATTTGGCGGACAAATAAGATGCCTAATGAGTGGAGGAAGAGTACTTTGGTGCCTCTATATAAGAATAAAGGTGATATACAAGATTGCACAAACTATCATGGTATAAAACTCATGAGTCATACTATGAAACTTTGGGAGAGGGTGATTGAGTCTAGGTTGAGGAAGATTGTCATGATATCGGAGAATCAATTTGGTTTTATGCCTGGAAGATCAACTATGGAAGCTATACATCTTCTTAGACAACTTATTGAGAGAAATAGAGAGAGGAACAAAGATTTGCATATGGTTTTTATTGATTTGGAGAAGGCTTACGATAGAGTACCTAGGGACGTTCTCTAGTGGACAATGATGAAGAAAGGTGTTTCTCTCAAGTACATTAGTATAATTAAAGATATGTATGAAGGAGTAGTAACCAATGTCCGCACTTGTGGAGGGGTGACAACCAATTTTCCTATAACAGTTGGGTTACATCAAGGATCTGCTTTAAGCCCTTTCCTATTTGCTATAGTGATGGATGAGCTTACGAGATCAATTCAAGAAAATGTGTCGTGGTGTATGTTGTTTGCTGATGATATTGTTTTGATTGATGAGTCTAGAGTTGGGGTTAATGCTAAGTTAGAATTATGGAGACACACATTGGAAGCAAGAGGTTTTAAGTTGAGTAAGAGTAAGACAGAATACATGGAATGCCGATTTGGTAAGCAACGAAGTAGTGATGGGAGTGTAGTGAAGTTTGGTGAGCACGAAATACCAGTGGATGATTCTTTCAAATATTTGGGATCTATCATTCAAAAGTATGGAGAAATTGATAGAGATGTAAATCATAGGATAAAGGTTGGGTGGATGAAATGGAAGAGTGCAACTGGAGTGTTGTGCGATCGTAGAATGCCATTGCGGTTGAAGGGAAAGTTTTATAGGATGACTATTAGGCCCACTTTACTATATAGTACGGAATGTTGGGCTGCCAAGAGACATCATATTCAAAAAATAAGTGTATCTGAGATGCGTATGCTGAGATGAATGTGTGGAAATACAATAAAAGATAAGATTCGGAACGAGGAGATACGTAAGAAGGTAGGCGTTGCACCCATTGAAAATAAGATGAGAGAGAATCGTTTACGGTGGTTTGGACATATTCGACGAAGGCCTAATGATGATCCAGTTAGAAGGATGGAGAAATGGGAAAATATATTAGTTAAAAGAGGTCGGGGTAGGCCTAGGAAGACATGGATGGAGGTGATAAGAAAGGGTATGAATGCTTTGAACCTCACCGAGGACATTGCATTGGATAGAAATGAATGGAGGAGAAGGATTCATGTGGAAGACCCATAATGATTTTCTTTGTTGGTTCATATCGCCGACACCAATTGTTTTGGGATGAAGGCGTAGTTGTTGTTGTTGTTGTTGTACCAGTATGAGTACTGCATTTTGAAAAAGAATTTAATTTGAGATCAAATTTTGGGAAAGATCAGAAAAAATTGCAAACTGAATCTGAAGATTGCCAATTTTTTAAAGGTTCTATGATGATTAAGATGAAAATTCTTGACCCAAGATAGATTCAAACAGAGTCGCATTGTTCAGGATTATCTTTTATCCTGAATGGAAAATTGATGAAAAGAAGATTGGTAAAAATTGATAAAGATTAATGAAAGTTGATAAAGATCAATGAATATGGAGCTTGTTTGATCTTGCCTGCATATGGGATATTTGAGTACAACAACAACTACGCCTTCATCCCAAAACAATTGGGGTCAGCGATATGAACCAAAAAAGAAATTCATTTTGGGTCTTCCACATGAATCCTTTTCCTCCAATCATTTCTATCCAACGCCATGTCCTCGGTGAGGTTCAAAGCATTCATATCCTTTCCTATCATCTCCATCCAAGTCTTCCTAGGCCTACCCCGACCTCTTTTAACTAATATATTTTCCCATTTCTCCAACCTTCTAACTGGAGCATCATTAGGCCTTCGCCGAATATGTCCAAACCACCGTAAACGATTCTCTCGCATCTTATTTTCAATGGGTGCAACACCTACCTTCTTACGTATCTCTTCGTTCCGAATCTTATCTTTTATTGTATTTCCACACATCCATCTAAGCATCCGCATCTCAGCTACACTCATTTTTTGAATATGATGTCTCTTGGCAGCCCAACATTCCGTACCATAAAGTAAAGCGGGTCTAATAGTCGTCCTATAAAACTTTCCCTTCAACCGCAATGGCATTCTACGATCGCACAGCACTCCAGTAGCACTTTTCCATTTCATCCACCCAACCTTTATCCTATGATTTACATCTCCATCAATTTCTCCATACTTTTGAATGATGGATCCCAAATATTTGAAATAATCATTCACCGGTATATCTTGCTCACCAAGCTTCACTACACTCCCATCACTACTTCGTTGCTTACTAAACCGACATTCCATATATTCAGTCTTACTCTTACTCAACTTAAAACCTCTAGCTTCCAATGTCTGTCTCCATAATTCTAACTTAGCATTAACCCCAGCTCTAGACTCATCAATCAAAACAATATCATCAGCAAACAACATACACCACGGTACATTTTCTTGAATTGATCTCGTAAGCTCATCCATCACTATCGCAAATAGGAAAGGGCTTAAAGCAGATCCTTGATGTAACCCAACCGTTATCGGAAAATTGGTTGTCACCCCTCCACAAGTGCGGACATTGGTTACTACTCCTTCATACATATCTTTAATTATACTAATGTACTTGAGAGAAACACCTTTCTTCATCATTGTCCACCAGAGAACGTCCCTAGGTACTCTATCGTATGCCTTCTCTAAATCAATAAAAACCATATGCAAATCTTTGTTCCTCTCTCTATATCTTTTAATAAGTTGTCTAAGAAGATGTATAGCTTCCATAGTTGATCTTCCAGGCATAAAACCAAATTGATTCTCCGATATCATGACAACCTTCCTCAACCTAGACTCAATCACCCTCTCCCAAAGTTTCATAGTATGACTCATGAGTTTTATACCACGATAGTTTGTGCAATCTTGTATATCACCCTTATTCTTATATAAAGGCACCAAAGTACTCTTCCTCCACTCATTAGGCATCTTATTTGTTCGCCAAATCAAGTTAAAAAGATTTGTCAACCATTCTAAACCTTTCTCTCCCAAGCATTTCCAAGCCTCGATAGGTATACCATCTGGGCCAACTGCCCTTCTTGATTTCATTTTCTTCAAAGCCTCTGCAATTTCTTTCTTTTGAATCTTGCGCATGAAGTCACGATTTATCTCATGAAAAGGAATGGAGAAGTCTCCAAGATCTTGAGCATGACTATCATTAAATAGCTTATCAAAATAATCTTTCCATCTCTCCTTAATCTCCTCATCTTTGACTAAAACCCTTTGCGTTTCATCTTTGATACATCTAACCATACCCAAATCCTTCGATTTCCTATCTCTCATCTTTGCAAGCCTATAAATATCCTTCTCGCCTTCTTTGGTATCCAACTTGTCATAAACCTCCTTATATACCTTAGCCCTCGCGTTTCGAACAACTTTTTTAGCTTCCTTCTTTGCTATCATATACTTCTCCAAATTCTCATTATCACGACTCTTACTTAGATTTCTATAACACTCTCTTTTAACCTTAATAGCTAATTTGACATCCTCGTTCCACCATGATGTATCCTTACCTAGTGGTGCACCGCCTTTAGACTCACCCAATACCTCCTTAGCTACTTTTCTCATACCACCCGCTATCTTATTCCACATTGATTCTGAATCCTCCTCGAGACACCAATCAACTTCCTTAACTACCTGCTCTACAAACATTCCTTGTTTAGCTCCTTTCAGTGCCCACCACTTAATTCTAGGATCTATCCTATGTCTATCCCTTTTGCGGCATTGTCTAATTCTAAGATCTAAAATTAAGACTCTATGTTGTGTAGCTACACTTTCTCCTGGTATAACCTTACAATCGATGCAACAACCCCTATCTCTCTTTCTAAGTAGGAAAAAATCTATCTGACTCGTATTAACCCCACTTTTAAATGTTACTAGGTGAGACTCCCTCTTCCTAAACCAAGTGTTTGCTAAGATCATATCATAGGACAAACAAAAATCTAAAATCCTTTCTCCACTTTCATTTTTTTCTCCTATACCATAGCCTCCATGGATATTCTCAAATCCATCCCTACTAATGCCGACATGTCCATTAAGGTCACCGCCGATGAAAAGCTTTTCTCCATAAGATGTCTCTTGTACTACTCCATCTAAATCTTCCCAAAATTGATGCTTAATGGAATAATCTAAACCTACTTGAGGTGCATAAACACTAATAATATTAATAATATCCGTACCTAATACTAATTTAATAAGTAAAATTCTATCACCCTTCCTACGGACCTCAACTACATTATCTATAAACTGACGACTCATAACAATCCCTACTCCATTCCTATTCCTATTTATTCCTGTATACCAAATCTTATATCCCCAAGGTTCTATCACTTTAGCTTTCTCACCTACCCATTTGGTCTCTTGAAGACATAAAATATCAATCTTTCTCCTACACATAACATCTACTAACTCTACCAACTTACCAGTTAAAGACCCTATGTTCCAAGTGGCTAACCTAATTTTATGGTCTTGGACTAACTTCTTTACCCCCACCCGTCCAACAAAGCGAGGGAACCCTTGCCTATTTGACACCACACCCGGGCGCCGGTGTGATGCGTCGCTTCTGGGCGACGACCTAGCAACCCTTGCACATTTATCACTGCCTCCGGGCCTAGAGAGTACAGCGCGTCGCTCAGTAGGGAACGCCCCAACGAAATTCTCATATTGGTTCATTTTCATAGGATATGACAAAGTTTTTATGCTGGCTGTCACAGGCCTACCGCAACCCTCCTCCTTTATCCGGGCTTGGGACCGGCAGTGTATAACTACACAGGCGGAGTTATATGGGATATTTGAGTAAAAATGAATTTTTGTAAGAGATCAACCCAAAAGTTGAATTTGACCGGTTTGAAAACATAATCTTGGAGAGAAGTTCAACCCCAAGGTTGAGTTCAAAAAGACCGTTTTGAAAACAAGAATTTTGAAAAAAAAATGTTCAACCCTAAGGTTGAGTTAGAAATGATTGATTTGAATCTCTTTTTAAAAAGAGGATCAATCCAGGGACTGATTTTGAAAAAGACTGATAAAAACTATTTTTGAAAAGGAGATCAACCCAGGGGTTGATTTTGGAAATGATCAGTAAAAATTAAATTTTGAAAAGAAAATCAACCCATGGGCTGATTTTGAAAAGACCGATAAAAACTAAATTTTGAAAAGGAGATCAACCCAAGGATTGATTTTGAAAAAGATTAGTAAAAATTAAATTTTGAAAAGGAAATCAACCCAGGGCTGATTTTGAAAAGATCGATAAAAACTAAATTTTGAAAAGGAGATCAACCCAGGGATTGATTTTGAAAAAGATCAGTAAAAATTAAATTTTGAAAAGGAAATCAACCCAGAGGTTGATTTTGAAAAGACCGATAAAAACTAAATTTTGAAAAGGAGATCAACCCAAGGATTGATTTTGAAAAAGACTAGTAAAAATTGAATTTTGAAAAGGAAATCAACCCAGGGATTGATTTTTAAAAAAAATATGGGTAAAAATTAAATTTTGAAAAGGAGATCAACCCTAGGGTTGATTTTGAAAAAGACCAGTAAAAATTGATTTTTGAAAAGGAGATCAACCCAGGGGTTGATTTTGAAAAAAAGATCGGTATAAATTAAATTTTGAAAAGGAGATCAACCAAGGGTTGATTTTGAAAAATGACCGGTTTGAAACCAGTTTTGGAAAAAAAGGATCAACACGAGAGTCAATTTGAAATGATCGGTTCGACACCAGTTTTGGAGAAAGAAGATCAACATGAGGGTTTATTTGAAATGACCGGTTTAAAACCATTTTTGGAAAAAAGATCAACATGAGGGCTGATTCGAAATGACCAGTTTGAAACCAATTTTGGAAAAAGAGACTCAACCTGGGGATTGATCTTGAAATAGTTTGGTAAAAAAAAATATTTTTTAACGAAAATACTCAACTCACGATTTTGAAAAAGACTGTTGCTTCGAAAAGCACTTGGCGATCATGATGGAGATTTTGCAAAAATTTTCAAAATTCACGATTTTGGACAAACCCCTATAGGTAATCCTATCACTCTCATGAATGATGTCAGGATTGTCCCTTATACTGAAGGGAAAAATAATAGGAATTTGATGAAAATTAATAGAAATTAATAAAAATTGATGATGAAAAGATTTTGTCCGGTCTTGTCTGTATATAAGATGTTAGAAGTGAAAATAGAATTTTAAAATAAAAGATGTCTCAGTATAGCAAGGGAAAGAAATATTGGATATCAGAGATGCAAAGAAACTTAATGTTTCATTACTGAAATATTAACAAGTAACTGGGGACTGAAATGACATCCTAAAGAGGACATATAAAAAAAAATGAATTGGGACTACACTGTCCCTTCAAAATGGCAAAAACAAAACGAAAGGAATGAGAGAGCATTGGCATCATCATCCTCTTGAGTGGCCAGGGAAGGTATCAGCAAGATAGCTGGTTGACTCTCCTCCTCATCTTTTACAAAAATCTTTTTGTCGATACAATCCTGCATGATATTCTTGAAGATGAAGCAATGTTTAGTATTGTTCCCCATTGCTCGGTGGAAGTTGAAAAATTGATCTTTCCATTTTTTCATAGTGACAGAAGGATTCACGGCCTTCAGAAGTCTGACCATGTCCTTTGCCAGCATGTACTTGAGAACACTCTCAAGCGTTTGATTCAATGGGGTAAGTTTGCGATCATGGCTCCAACCATTGCGCTGTATCTTTTGTTGAGTGCTTGGTTTTTGCTGAGGCTTGGTCAGGACAGTTGACTGGTTCTTTTTTTTGTCTTCAATAAGGAGATTTTTATCGATGTAGTCTTGAACAATATTTTTGAAGATGAAGCAGTGCTCGGTGTCATGCCCCATTGCTCGATGAAATTTGCAAATTTGCTCTTTGAATCTTCCCATGATCATAGGAGGATTGACCACTCTTGGGAGCTTAATCATCACTTTGATCAACATGTATTCGAGAATTTCTTCTCGCGGTCAGTCTAGGGGAGTCAACTCGCGGTTATAACCCCAACTGTCACGTTTTATCTTTTCCTTTTGTTGAGATTTCTGGCAAGAGTTTGACTGGAATGACTTGTGATTCTACTCGAAGGTGTTTGCCCTTTTGCCTTTATTGTTGTTTCTGCCGAGCTTGGAATTTCCTGTGCCGCTGTGTTTGTTGTCGCCAGTGGTGTTCCTAGAGAAGGCGACAGATGTTTTTTCCTTGGCAAGCACCTTGAATTTTGTGCATTCTGCAAAACCATCATAGAAATCCTTGCTTGTGCATACCTTCTTTCCCTTGTCTTGGGTTTGCAGGTCTTTGACTAAGCGACTTATATCCCTCAACTGCAGTTGGATATGATCGACAGTTAATTGATCCTTAGGCTTATTGGCACATTCAAGCTCTAGGATCTGCTTCTTGAATACTTGGCAAGCTGGCAGGAATGCTTCTTGTTCTTTATCAAAGATTTTATTTACAGAATCTGTCTCTTCTGAAGTATCTTCATACTGAGCCTTTTCCTTGGCAATTCTGACATGATTGTCCACAAGTTTGCCCTTGGATTTCTCCTTGAAGGGCCTCTTCCCTAAACTTGCACTGGCTTGCTCTGACTGTATCTTGGTCATCATTCTTTTGAACAACTGATATATGGAAGGGTCGATATCATCCATTCTTGTTTGACCCTATCTTTTGACAGATCTCAAAAAATCCATCTTTTGCTCGCTACTACTACTCTAATTGACACGTTGAGATGATACAATCTTTTAATTGGATCTTGTGAGAATGCCAAAGCTCTCTGCTGAAAAAAGGGGTGGTTCAGACTGAAGAAATTTTGGAAGGAAAAGAGATGATGAAAGAGATATTTGAGAATCAAGTTGACAATCTTCCACTGCCATGGTCTTGGGATTTGCTGGAAAATATGGGGAAAATAAAATGAAGAGATTTGAAAAATAGATAGTAGGATTGAAATATAGGAATCAAAATTCAGGAGACAAAAATATATGAATTTTGAGAAAAATAGCAGGCAGGATCAAAATAAGGTTAGAAATTCGAGATTTAGAAGAAAGGAAGAAAATCACCTAGAGTTTTGGAAAACAGAGGAAAATTTAGAAAAGGATTTCCAAGCTTTTTGGAATTGATCTGAAGAAATGAAGGAAGAAGAAAATATACACCTGGATTTTGAAAATAGGGAGGAAATTTTGAAAGAAATATCCAAGGTTTGAGAAAAATTATTATGAAAAATGTAAGGAAATATAAGAAATAAGCAAGCATTACAGAATCAAAGTTGTACAAACAAGGATGCGTAAACAACACTCTCTAAAAGCTGACTCTAAATGCACAAATTTTGAAATGGTTGTACTACCCTGATCCTAACTTTAAGGTTTAGATCATCTGAATCCAATCAAGATATGTCAATATACTTGAGCTTAAGCTCGAAGTACGTGGCATAGAAATATCTTTAGTTCTAAGGTAATGGTTTTCCAACATCCTTGAGCACCTGCGATATACTTTGGACTATGACCCTTAGTACGTGGCAAAGGGGGTATTAGCCCGAATAAGTGGCAAAGTTGTGAGGTTTTTTCCCGAACTATGGTTCAATGAGAAAGCCCAACAATGTGAAGACCGGGACAATATAGGTGAGGGATGTTTTACAATAAGATCAACATGCAAGAAATTAGATGTTTCTAATGCAAAGTCCTAAAGAGATAGACTTTTAAAAATCATAAAGAAGCATACACTTGCACACATTGTTTGCATTCAATCCCTGGATTGAGGATGGTTGTATTTCAAACCTAAGTCTAAGTGAACATGAATAAATCTCCTCAATTTGGTCCTACCAAACCATGCTTAAGTCTATATGCATTATGTCAGCTGGGTCAGAGTCTAGGCTCCTAAGTTTTGCATGAAACTGAAACTGACATTTATGGAATAATGACTTAGACAAAATTTAAACAAGGCAAAGGCATAATGTCGACCAGATGAAGATGAGTCCCATCACGGTCGCCAAACCTGTGATCGTTGCAAAAATTTCCCTTCTTTCTTTTTAGGGAAAAGAGAAAAACTCTCGCAAGGTCTCACTTAACCTTTTGAAAAAAGATTTTGAAATAACTCGCCTCCGTTTTGAAATTTGCATTAAAATGGAAAGACAGGATTCGCTCGTCGGTATGAGGTTCAACCGTTCCTGGCACCTTTACTAGGGGTAATTGAACCAAGGATCAAATTTATGCCTTTGTATTGCCTAAATTTATCTAAGAAATTATTATAAGTCCTAAATACACATTGAATCAGGCTTGTGCTATGATTTTGAACTCTGAAAATGTGTATGCTTTAGAAAGGATTTTAGAGATTTGTATTTTTCCAAGTGATTTTGAAATGGATTTGAAAATATCTTTTAAGAAATTACTTTGAAGTTCAGAAATCAATTTTGCATTGAGAAGTTGGACTTTGAAATGAATTTGAAAGTTTTGAAATTTGAAGATTTTGAAATTGAATTCAAAGTTGATTTCTTGGAATTTGAAATCTGAATTGATTTGAAATAGAAAATCAAAATTGGAGTATAAGTTTGATTTCTGAATTGAGAATTGAATTCAGAAATCAAACTTGGAATGATTTGAATTTTGAAAAATCGTAATGGAATTGAATTTGAACTTTGATTTGAAATTAAAGAATTTTGAAGTTTGAAATTGAAAATGTAATTGAATTTGAAAATTATTTTAAAAATTAAAGATTGAAATTGAAATTTTGGAAATGAAATTGGAATTTAGAATTGGGAATTCAAAATGAAATTCGAATTTTGTTTTGGAATTTAAACTGAGGATTGAAATGAAATTCAAAATTTGAAGTTTTAGAATAGAAAATTTGAATTTGAGATGAAAATAGAATTCGAAATTTAGAATTTGAACTTTAAAGAAATAGAAAATTGAAATTGAAATTGAAATTGAAAAAAAAAAATTTAAAAAATGGAAATTTGAAATTGAAAAAAATAAAATTCGAAATTTGGAATTTAAAATTCAAAAATGAAGAATTAAAAGTAATTTAAAAACTGAAATAAAATCAATATTTGAAATTTGAATAGGAATTTTGAAGGTAATATTTGAAATGAAAAGTGAAATTAAAATTAGAATTTTAAAAATGGAAAAGGAGAATAAGATTGAAATTTGAAAATTGAAATCGAAGATTTGAAATAGAATTTAAAATTGAATGAAATTAAAAATGAAATTGAAAAATAAGATTGGATTTATGAATGAAAATAAAAAAAATGATTTTGAGTTTAGAAATAAAAATTGTTTTGAAAATTATTTTAAAAATCACTTGAAGATTTTAAAAATAACTTGAAATAATTAAAAATGATGCAATTCTATCTTAAATGATGAATGCATTAAAAGAATTTGCTTGAAATTGAATTTAAAAAGCAAATTTTATTCTTTTAATAGAATTAAAACAAGATTAAATTTTAATATATTCATGACTATGGCCACAAACATATTCTAATTTAATCTCTATTTAAATTCTTATAAAGAATGAAATTAATTTTGTGCCTTTATAGAATTAAAAAAAGATTAAATTTTTATATATTTATGACTATGGCCACAAATATATTCTGAATTAATATTTATTTTAGATTCTAATAAAGGAAAAAATATATTTTTTATGAAATATGATAATTTTTGAAATTGACTTAAGAGTGTAAGTCGATTTTTGTATTTTAATAAAGAATAATAATTCTAAGTATCATTCGTATTCCGACTATGGCCATAAATACGAACTTTACTTAGCATTATTTATCCTTTATTAAATGGTGCACATGTCATTCATGTTTCCATAGTATTTTTAAGAAAACAAAGAAAAAAATACAATAAATTAAAATAAAGAAAAATTAAGCTAATATGTTTATTCATTCTAAACTAAGCATAAAGTAAATTTCTCATTAATATAATTATTATAATCTTTAAATAAATTATATTGATTAAAAAAATCCTGCAAAATGAACAAACATGTTAGAAATAAATGTAGCCATTTATGGATTTTCTTTAATTATTGAAAAATTAAAGAAAAATTTATAACTTAGCCTTTTTATGCTCCGAAAAATAAAGGAGAAATCCATAAACATGTCAGAAATTTATGAAATTTTATGTGGATAAAATAACTTAAAATAAAAAAAAAAACCCTTTTTAAAGATTTCAAAAATGAGTTTTCATTAAAGAGGACACATCTAAACAAGTTGAAAGGAAATTCAAAAAAATGCTTAAAAAAGCAAATGATAGTGTTTCGACTTTTGATCAAAATTAGGTATAAAAACTTCTTAGAAATCACTAAAAATTTATAGAGATAAACTAGACATGTAAAGAAGAAATCTCAAATTTACAAATCTATAAAATGATCTCCCATTGGAGAGATCTAATCTGATCAATTTGGTCAAAAACCGAATAAAGCCTGTGAAAGAAAAATCAACATGTTTCTAGTTTTTTATCCGAATGATAGATAAAAAGTTAATAAAAATTTATGAAAATTAGTGTGAATAAACTAGACACTCTAAAGAAAAAACTCTTTTTTTACATATCTAAAAAATGATCTCTTATTAGGGAGATATGAATGTAACAAGTTGGTTTTAAGTCAGAATAATGCCTGAGATTACAAACAGACAAGGTTCTATATTAAATTACAAAAGAAATAAAATTACTCCATAGAAATTGATGAAATTATACTTAGAATAATTATACATATAGATGAAAAAGATCCTTTTTACAGATCACGAAAATGATCTTCCATTATGGAGATATGACTCTAACAAAATGGGTTAAGAAACAAACTCTAAAAGTGACATAGTATAACATGGTTACGGTTTTTGGCCAAAACTATATATAAAAACACCATATAAATTAATGAAAATTTACATAAAAGAACTAGACTCAATTATGGAGATTTACTTTTTTACGAATTTGAAAAAACAACTCTGGTTAGGGAGAAAGCACCCCGACAAATTGGTCTAATTTTAGAAAAAATTTGGATGAGGCTAAATAGTAGGGTCTGAATCCTGTTTTTTTTGAGGGATCAAACCAACTCAGATTGATCTGATTTTTGGTGTGGATACCGAAAACACATTGATAAAGATGTGGTAAAAAAAACAGATCAAAATAATACCTAATTTTATGTGAAATGATGAGAGCAAAAATAGACCAGAATTGAAAATATCATCTCAACATAATTCAATGGGATAGAATCTCATAAGTGGTTTGATGTAATGATCAACCATGAGATCTACCATTCTAGATCATAGATGATAACTAAAATGATGTAAAAACATAAATGAAAGCATCTAAGATGAAATTAAAAGCATTAGGGCAATAAATTGAAATTGATTTGGCCCATAGAATGTAAAATTTGATTTATTGAAGATCAAATCCTAATTCTAAATGGCTAAAATGAAAATACACAATGTAAATAGCAATTTGAATAAATAAAAACATAGAAAATAGAAATTTACATGGAATTAAACTAAATCTACATTGCTATTACACAAAATTGAAAGAAAATGCAAGAAAGAAGGGAAGAAGGGGGGGGGGGGGATTTTTGAGAAATTAAAAAAAAAAATAGAAAGAAAAAAAAATCAAAAGAAAGGGAGAAAGAGGGCCTACCTTGAGCTTCTTCTTCTTTGCTCCATCCACCACTCCAAACTTGAGCCACAAATGCAAAGGGAGAGAATTTTCTTCTTTGGAAAACTCGTCAACCTCAAGGAGAAAAGGAAGGAGAGAGCGAGGAGAAAAGAAGGGAAAGAGAGAATTTTTTTTGTTCTCTCAATTTCTCAACTTTTCAACTTATAGTTGAGAATGAGGATGACTTTTGCAAAATGATATATATGAGACTAAAAAATCTCAAGAAGAAGGTGCCAAGCCCATGTGGGCATTTCTTTTTTTTTTCAAATGGGCATAAATGCCATTTCATAAAGTCTTTGACACATGACACCCATCTTGCACATGGGTGCTCATGTGGCAAAAGGGGGGCTCACATGGGGTTGGCGCCAACCCCATGTGGGTCTTTTCCAACTTTATAAATGGGTAAAATAGCCCTTTGTGAAATCTTTTGACACATTGCACCCTCTTGCAAGAGGGTGCCCATGTGTGTCTTTTTTTTGTTTTATAGATGGGAAAAGTAGGATTTATTTGAAAATTTTGACACATGGCATCACTTGTGAGTGATGCTCATGTAGGTTTTTAAAAGCAAGGGGATTTTTAAAGGTTTTGTTAAAAATCATTTTTTTTTTGTTTTGAAAATATCAAGTGACGCCCCTCCTTGAATACAACATTTTTTATTTTTGGATTTTGAAATTAAGATAAAAAGGAAAATAAAATATGAGAAATGAAAAGGGAATTTGGAAATAATTGGATTTCAAAAATCCAATCGTGATTTATAAAATCTAATTTTGGCGAAAATTAGATCCAGATTGATTTTTTGAGATTTTTTGCAAAAATATTGATTTTGGTTTCTGAAATTTCAAAGATTATCTTGAAATTAGGGATAAAATTTTGATTTTGATTTTAAATTTGAAATCCTCAAATTGATTTTGAATAAAAATTGGATTTTGAATCTGGATCTAGATCCATTTTGACATTTTGAGATCCAAACAGAATTTTGAACTAGATCTAGGGTATTTTTCAAGGGATTTTTGAAATTCAAAGGTTTATTTTTGGATTTGGGGATAAAAATTAGATTTTGATTTTAAATTTGAAATCCCCAATTTGATTTTGAATAAAAAGTTGGATTTTGAAACTGGATCTGGATCCATTTTGATATTTTGAAATCCAAACTAAATTTTGAACTGGATCCAGGGTATTTTTCAAAAGAAAATTTGCAAAATGCTGGATTTTTATTTGAAACCCAAAGATTGATTTTGAAATTAGGATAAAATTTGAGTTTTTGAAAAGGATCTGGATCCGAAGTTTTGAAAAGGATTGGATCTAGATCTCGATTTGAAGGAAATTGATTCAAAAATGGAAATCGAACCCTGAATATGGATTTCTAAAGAATTAAAAATGAAAAAAGCCCTGAATTAATAATAAAATTGGGATTTTAGATCTAGATCTAGTTCAGAGAATGAAATTGGATCTAGATTTGAATTAGAATCCCAAAAGTGAAATTGAATCTTAGATGTTAGATTAATTTGAGTTCAAAATTTGATTAAACTGAACTTCTGAATGGATCAAAAGGTGAATCCAGACTGAAATGGATCCGAAATGGTTTAATTGGATCCTGTATATCTAATGAAATAATTCAGGTTCAAAGAACAAACTAGACTCTTGTTATAGATTTTTGAATGAATCATATGAAAAATCTAGGTCTGAGAAGAAATTAGACACCAGATCCAATATTGGATCCAATATCTGAATTAAAATGGAGCGGATCTCGAATATTGATAAAATATTGGATGAAGGAATCGATTTGAGTCCGACTTTGGGGTCTGTTCCAGTTCAAAAATTATTGAAAACAATGTCCCAGATAAAAAAAAATTTGGGTCTTTGCCCTGCAGGGGCAGAAACATGGTAGTAGACTGGTCTGAACTAATGTGAACTCGATTGGATTTGAATGAACTGAATCTGAAGCCAGTTATACTCAGATAATCTAAATTCAAAGCTAAAACACTAGCTCAACCAGCTAGAGTTAGCTCGGTCTGGGTTGTATTGAGCTCAAATAAGCTAAAACGAGCTGAAATGAGCTAAAATGAAGGTTCGAATGTTAAAGAGTGACTTTGAACTGGAACTGAACCATTCAAACTCTAGGTGAACTTATATTAGACTCACTGGGATCGGATCTAATGGATTTGACAGACTCAGGATAGTTTGGTTAAGATTCGAGCTAAAATGAGCTTATTCTGCCTGAAACGAGCTAAATTAGCTGAAAATGGTCAAGGTTCACTCCTTGCGAGCTTAGGAGAGCTAGAAACGATAGACATTATAACTTCTCTAAACTTGAGATGAGTTTGGTTGAGCCTAGCTGACAAAAGGTCTAAGGGTGACCTAGGGGTAAAATGATAACTTTATTGGCTGAACGAGGTAAAAACTAACCTCTATACTGGGGTAGACCTACGAGGGACTCTATATTGCCCTACAGAGGACTGACATCTATGAAATGAGGATGTCTGTAATGGACTTGAAAATTTTGGGGTGTTTATAGGCTTGTAAACACCCCAAATTTTCCTCATCCATGCTCAGACAACCCTCCTTGTGCAGTGCCAACCCTGTTAGGTCAGTGCAAGAGTCAAACCCCGAGTCAATTTTAGAAAATCACCATTTTACCAACTTTTATTAGGAAAATTACCATTTTACCCCTAGGTCACCCCAGACCTCAGTCAGTCGTAGTCAACCAAACTCATTGGTTAGTTCAGAACAATTAGAATATCAGTCATTTCAAGCTCACCCGAGCTCACAATGAACATACCATTTTCATTTCTGACCATTTCCGCCAAAATGGGATCATTTATTCAGAAATGAGCTCATTTCTCACTCAAATCTAAGCCAATTATCTCTGAGTCAGTCATCTACAGTCAGTCATATTCCCCACAGTCTAACTTGAGCTCACCAAAAGTTCAAGTGCTCCCGTTTCAGTTCAAAACCATTTCCAGGTGTCTAGGAGCCCATTTTAGTCTGTTTTAGCTCTTTTAGCTGAAATTAAGCTGAGTTCAGTTGATTAAGTTAGTGTTCGAGCTTCGATTTTAGTTCATGTTAGTATTACTGACCTTTGTTTCAGCTTGAACCCAGCTCAGATTCGTAATTCACTTCACTCTAGTGACCATTCCGTACCATTTCTCTAAAAATGGCAGCTTTTCTTGAAAATTTAGTCAAAAAGGTTAGTTGAGTCAGTGTCTGGTCAGTTCATTTGAGTTCTGAAACTCTAAAACCCAACTCAATTCAGCTCATTTTAGTTCAATTCAGTTCAAACCCTAATTTTTAGTGTCACTCTAGCTCGGTAGGGCCTGAAAACCATTTCTCGAACCATTTTGCAAATTTTGTCAATTTTAACACTTTTTGAATTGGTACAACTGCCAATCGAGGTCTAACATCCAAAATTCTTCATTCAGGGTCTGCATTTCGCATAGCATTTCATGTCATTTCATAACATTTCATCACATGTCATTTTATTTTCGAAGTCCAGAACTCCAGTTTTATAAATTTCAATCCAGATTGAGTTTTAAAAGTTTTCGAAAATCAATTTCAAACCCTGGGTATCCAAAATAGACAGTTTTACCCCCAAGATTCTAAATTTGGAAATATTTTCTCGAGAAAAATAATCTGGATTTCTTTCAAACTCAAATTTTCAAATTCTACGCTAGATTTGCTTTGCAACGGGGTATTGAACTTCAAATTCTGAGCTTGTTTCAAAAATTGCCAAAAATAGCATATTTAGTTTGGAAATTTTTTGAAAAGACTATTTTACCCCTCTAATCTTCAAAATGAATTTCAAAATTGGAATTTGGACCCGCTCTGAGATGTCCCATTAATTTGCATTTCCTTTTAACATATATGTAAAAAAGAAAAAAAAATATTTTATTTGTTCTCTTTACTTTTCTTTTTATTTATTTGTTTATTTATTTTATTTTTTTACCTAAAGTGGGACCCACTAGGGGGTTGACCCCCCTATCCCCCTCTTTACTTTCTTCCTCTACTTCTTCTTTCCTTTCCTTTTTCATTTTCTTCCCTTTCTTCTTCCTCTTTTCTTTCCTTTCTTCTTTTTCTTTTTCTTCTTCCTTCTTTCTCTTTCCCTTCTCTTCTCATTCACGTAGGATTTTCTTTCTCTTTTCCTTCTCTTCCTTTTCCTCTTCTTTCTTCCCCTTTTCTTTCCTTTTCCCTTCTTCCTTCTCTTTCCTTTCTTCTTTTCCCTTTCTTTCCTTCTTTCCTTCCCTTCCTTCCTTTCCATATTGTCCAGCCCATCTCACGTACACTTCCTCTCCCTCTCATTCCCCTCTCATTAAACCTAAAAAAAACTTAGGAAAAAACAGATATCTCCCTAAGTCCAAGACCAAAAAAAAAGGAAGAACAATGGGGCTTTTCTAAAGGGGATTACACGCCTAACCTCATTCTCTCAGCCCCTCTCTCATTCACTCTCTCACTCAGACCCTTGGAGCTCCTCTCCCTTTCACGCTCAGCAGCCATTACTTGGGCAAGACTTCCAGCAAGCTTTGGAGCAGCCCTTCAGTTGGTTCAAACATCCACCTTGTTGCAGCCATCCTCACCTTGGTGCCTTTGACGCCCAGCACACACAAGGAAGGTGCCCTCCATTGTTCCAGCCATGGCAGCAAGTGCATCCCCAACGGTTGTGCCATTGCAGCCCTCTTCGTTGGTGCCATAACCACCACACCCCCAGCCAGCGTCCAACAACACCAACTCCAACTCCCTCCAATCGACTCCAACAACAGTGGGTTCCAGCTCCTTCAGTCACTGTTGCAGCCTCCTTGAAGCTCCATCCCCAGTTTCAGCCCACATCAAAGCGCAGCAGCCCCTCTACAGCCGGCGCTAGTTGTTTCAAGAGTCGACATGAATTCAGTCACAACACCAGGTTCGTATGGATAGAATAGTTTGTTTCATAAGCATGTGGTGGGTGATCCAGGTTGAATAAGGGAAATCCGTCTGATACATGGACTGGATCTTCCCTTTTCAGAGCAACATAAAACAAAAGAGGTCTATGTCCCCCTAATGTTTTTCATGTTTTATGTGGATTTCATACTTTTTTTCTATTTAACATTACATTCAATTTTATTTCAGCATTTTATGATTATTTCATTCATTTAGTTTAGCTTTATTAATATTCGATTGATAGTCTATCAAATTTAAATCCATGCATGTAATCCAGTTATGATTTTATTTTTGATTTTTTGTTTATAAATATTGACATTTTTATGGTGGATGTCTGTGTTTAATATTTGTCTCTCTAAAAAAATCTAGATTAATTTAGATTCTGAAATTCCATTAAATAAATCCAAAACCGATTTGGGTTTTGAACCCTCCAGAAATCCCAATTTCTGTTTTAGCAGACAAAAACCTCTGAGATCTCCTAAATGAACGATTTTAATTCTCCTAAAAAAAAATACCACGAATCCCTGTAGAAACCTATCATTTGCCAGTAAATTTTTAGTTTTTTCTAAGTAACTTTAGTCTCTGCTAAAAATCAATTTTCTTAGACCTCTGGGAAAATCCTACTTTTTCTTTATCAGGGTATAGACCGACCCTAATTTGCTGTGTTCGTTCAATCCGTAGGTTGTTTGTCAAAACTTTCAACATGAAAGTTGTTTCTAACACATTCCTATGTCATTTCCCAAAATTTGGGAATTTTTTGGATTGTCCAAGTATTTTTCCCAAAATTATCATTTCTGTTTGACAGATTCTCATGCCTGAGAATTCCAGAGATTCAGGTCTCTGATAATAGTGTGCTCATTTTCAAACCGTAACCCGAATCCCAATATTATAAAAAGAGGAAAACTTACTATGATTGTCAGAGACATTTTATCACAATTTCAGCCATTTTTCCATCTGTCTTAAAAATTTCCCACATTTTCTCCCGAAACCTATCTGTTTGCTTTAAATCCTAGAGTTGCCGGATTCCGATCCGACTTGCCGGATCTGTCCAGATCCGACCATAGGTGAAAACCAGAATGTTTAAAAAGAACAAATTATTGCCTTACTATCCTCTATCACCTCATAAAATTTGGGAAATTTTTATGGAAGTTTAGTTCCCTAAATCCAATTTAGAATCAGCATTTTAGGCAAAATTTTGATTTTTTAGTATTTTTAGTTATTTTCTACATTAAAAAAGTAATAAAAAAATAGTTTTTCGAGCTTCATTTTGTTTTTAGGGTTAGTCTAGGTGTCCATGCCAAATTTGGATCAATTCCAAGTTCATTTTCTTTATATGTTAGTTTATTTTTAAATTCAGAAGCGAAAATCAGGCGAAAATCGAGTCAAATTTGATATTTTGTGATATTTTTGCCATTGTAGGGCTTTTATCATGTAAATAAGCATGTCATGTCATATTATGATTAATTTCAATGTCATTTGCATTTCAATTTCCCATTTTTGCAAAATTTATTTCAGAAAACCCTGGTTTCAAGGCCATAGTCTTGTTATCAGAGGCATTTTGGTCATTTTGACCTCAATTTCGAAATTCCAATTTCCAATTTCATAAATTTTCATGCATATCATCATATTTCATCATATCATGTTTAATTTTATTTCATTTGATTTTCAAATTTCCAAATTTCCAAATTTTATCAAAATTCTTTCAAAAAACCCTGATTTCAAGGTCATCAGGGGTATTTTGTTCATTTTGACCCCAATTTTAAATCTCCAAGTTTATTTCTCATATTTATATCGATGGGGGGTGTGAATTTGGGTTTATATCTGAATAATATCTGATAATTTCTAATATTTTCGGATAAATTCAGAAAAAACTACATTTTTGTGCTAACATTGTTTTCTAGTTTTGCAGGAATATTCAAGAAGCTTTTTATTTGCTTATTTTATTTCAATTCAATGTAATATCCAGTTGTAATAATTTGGAATAAGAGTTATTTTTCAGCTTAGAATAGGATTGCATTGCATATAGTTTAATTTCTGAAAAATTTAATATCTGATGTATGATGCATATGCACATTTTTCAAATCCAATATGGTTGACACGAATGGCACGTGCACGAGCTCTTATGGAGTTTATAAACTTGGTGGGATTCATATTTATGGACATAGTCAGAATACGAAGAAAACCAAGATTTATGTTCTTCGTATTAGCCACATTCAGCCTACACTCTTAGGCTAACTTCAAAAATGCACTGCATTTCTCAAAGTTTCAAAAGAATTTCCCAATTCCTCAATGAAATATCTTTCAAATTCATTCATTCATTCAATTTGCATTATTTTTAATTTCATTTTTCAATTCTATTTTAGAAAAATCAATTTTCCCAAAAATTTCTAAGTCTTTCTTAGGATTTGATTTTCTCAAAACTTTGAATTTTCTAAGGAGATTTCCAAGTATTTTCCAAGTTCAAATCATGATTTCCTAAGATTTTCACATTTTCAATTTCATGTTCAAATCCCAAAATCGATTCTCTTAAAGATCTGATTTTCCCAAGAACCCATTTTCTATTTCAAAAAATCATTTTCCAATGAACTTCCTGACTTTCTCAAGATTCTCAAATCTATTTCCTCATAAAGCAATCCAAATCTCAAAATCGATTTTTCCAAAGTTCAAGCTTTCCTGAGAATTCATTTTCCAATGCAAATTTCTGATTTCCAATGAAATCCATAATTTTCTCAGAATCATCACTTTTTCAGTCATTTTCCAAGTACATCTTAATTTTTCAAAGCAAACATCATATTTCTCAAATTTGAATCTTTTCAAGATTTCATAGCACAAGCCTGATTCTCTGTGCATTATAGGATAAATAGAGCATGATTTAGATACTTTAACTTAGTCAAAGCACACAATTGATCCTTGGTTCGATTACCCCTGGTAAAGGCGTCAGGAATGGTCGAACCTCGTACCGACAGGTAGATCCCATTCCGTAGAATTTTCCCGCAAAATTTCAAAATGGAGGCGAGTAATTTTCAAAACCAATTTTCAAAACTTTAGTCGAGTTTGACTTGCAAAATTGTTTCTCTCTCTCGCAGAGGAAGAGGAAAAACTTTTGCGATGATAACTGGTTTGGTGATCGTGATAAGACCTGTCTTCGTTTGATCAACTAAGTGCTCTGACTTAGCTCAATTATCAAAATTGTGTTCTATGGAATGTCAGCTTTTACTTTCTGATATCATGTGAACCTAAGATCCTAGACTTGAACCCAACTGACATGGATTGCATGTAGACTAGGTATGGTTTGGTAGGACCAATTGAGGAGAATTATTCATGCTCACTTAGACCTAGGTCTGAAATGCAACACTCCTCAATCTAGGATTTGTATGAAAACAATGTTTGCTTCTTCAAAAATTTTAAAATCTCTATCTCTTTAGGTTTTAGAGCCCTCTGTTTGCCTGCATGTGATCATTTTTCAAAAACCATCCCACCTATGTCTACTCGGTCTTCACATTGTTGGGCTCTCTTCCAGAACCATAGTTCGGGATAGAGCCTCATAACTGGGCTACTTATTTGGGCTAACGCCCCCGTGCCACGTACCAAGGGTCATAGTCTAACGTATATTGACAGGTGCTCAAGGATGCTGGGAAAACACAAGACTAGAACCAGAGATAAATTTTATGCCTCATACATTGAGCCTCGGCTCGAGTATATCGGCATAACTGGATTGGACATAGATGATTTAAGCCTAAAGTCAGGATTAGGATCCTAAAGCTCTTTCAAAATTGATGCATTTGGAGTCAGCTTCTTAGGGAATGTTATATGTACACAATTGTTTGTGATTGAATGTATGATATTCGTTTTCATCTTATTTTCCCATATATTCCCCATTTTTTCTAAAATACTGCACAATTTTCCAAAATACCTCATTTTCCATCTTTTCGTGAAATATCTCCTTTTTCTCAAAAACCCTAGACGATTTTTCTAAATTATCCACTTTTTCTTCAAAACTCCAAGTGATTTTTCATTCTTTTGTTACTCTGGACTTTGAATTTTCAGCATTTCACTTTATCCTGCCTGCAATTTTCAAAATTCTTATATTTTACCAAAGTCTAATTCCATCTTCCTATCTTTCAGTCCAATGGCATCCAATCAGCTCGACTCTGTCTTTCCTGAGGGTCACATCTCCTACGAGGTGCGACAAAGTCTTATCGAGCATCGAGCACTCAGCACCGGACCCTTCTTCCCCCGGTGGTACTACATTTGGTTCAAGAACTTCTCCCGTATGTTTCTAGACCACTTGAGCGATTATGGGTTGGAACTGGCATCCATAGTGGGAAAGTTGACAGTCAACGACAATCTGATCCATGCACTGGCAGAGCGGTGGAATCCGCGCATTTGCACGTTTTGGTTCCCATGGTGCGGGATGACCCTGCTAATGGATGAGTTTTCAGAGATCATGGGACTGCCCGAGCTAGCTGGTCAGCCTAGAGATCCATTAGAGCAACAATTTTTTATTAAGGTCAAGGGTCTGGACCCCAAAAATGCTTTAGCTCTCATGACAGGGCGTAAGTCTTGGCTACTGATTAAAGAAAATGAAAATGAATATGTGAGCCTGATTAAGATCTACCGACAATACGGGGCATTCGCAGAAGTCAGCTCGTTATCCAGGACAGCTCGAGAAAGAATTCAACATGCGATGGTTCTATGCACTGTGGGACTCGTTTTCTTCCCAGACGGACAAAATTACGTAGATGTCAGAATAGTACAACTTCTGAGAAGATGGGAAAGTCGACAAACTAGCCGTCTCTCGATATCCATGGCCGCACTTATTTTTTTATACAGAGGATTGACTCACTTCATGCTTGGAGAGTCCATTCTAGTCGAGGGATATACCTATGCACTTCAATCTTGGTTCCTTCAGCATGTGCCAACCAGAGCTAGTTCGTTCAGATATAACGACAAGGAGCTCCTTCCGGTTGCGCAGTACCGATTTTTGATTGATCATCTGGAGGAATAAGAAGTGGTATGGGACTACTTTGATCAAGAGCTTTCACCTTCCAGATATACCTATGCATACGACAAGAGATTCAAGCTACTTGGTCCATTCTTTTGCGCCTACTACCATTTGGAGCGGTGTGTTCGATAGTTTTCTTAGAGACAGAAGTGTGTGGAGATGCAGTTGCTATCAAGAGTTGTACCAGAGTTTGACCTTACATCAACACAGTGGTCCGGAACATACCATTCTGCTAGATATGGTTGGGACTCTTTTGTTACTCTTCCACTTTTTCTGGGTCCTCGTGTCTCTGTTGATTATAAAGAGTGGTGGCAAATTGTCTGTCCGCCCCCTCTTTCCCAAGTTTATTATTGATACAATCACGTTTTCTCTTCAATGAATAAAAATCTTTCAAATTTTTCATTCTTGGTTTGACGACCTGGCCTAAGTAACAAGGCATGATTTTCGGTTGTTTATTTTCTTTGCAAAGGAATGACAACGCAATTGTCGTAATCCCAGCGATGACTCAATCCCTAGTAATGGGATATTCTTTCAATTGTCTACCAAATTTCTCAACAAATATTTTCTTCCAATCAAAATCTCTCTCAAAAGCCTAATCATTAACTTTACCCTGCAGAGAGCATTCGTGATATTCAATGGTTCAGACAAGGTCAGGGAAGAAAACTGCACCAGTCGAAGGCATTGCATATTCAACAGCTTCTGAAGAAGAAATGGACTCACCCCGATCAGTCAAAAGTCAGAGTCAGCAAGCAGATGATGGCATCGATCCCCAGATGTATGCCATGTTTAAAAAGATGATGACCAAGATGCTGACAGAACAAGCTGAAGCCAGTACAGAGCAGACCCACGTCAAGAAAAAGGCAAAAGGCCGAGTGGTCAAGAAAGTTTTGAAGGTAGCCAATAAGCCTATTCAGAATGCTTATACAACTGATGAGGAAGAATCAGTGGAAGACACAGATGAAGAAATTGAAACTCACCAGGTACTCCGAAGATCTACTCAGGGGCAGGGGTCAGCCCATAAGTTCAAAGAACAGTCTGTCAATGAATCTGACCAACCGCAATTCAGAGATATGGTTAGCATAGTTCGAGATCTGCAGACTTGCGATAAGGGCAAAAAAGTCTTCACCAGCGAAGACTTCTATGATGGTTTGGATGGGGACGACAATCTGGATAATCTTCCTAGGAAATTCATCAAATTCGATGGTTTTGGGGATTCTAAGGCTTACCTCGCCATGTTCTTCGCTGAATGCACCAAATTCAAGCAAGATAATCGGGCTCTTTTCCTTTGTTTCCCTCATAGTCTGGAGGGAACAACAGCAAAATGGTACTCAGAGCATGTGAACTTGATTGAACTAAAAGAATTTGATAAAGTGGTAAACATGTTCATCAAGCGATTCCTCTTCAATGCTAAGGCACTCCCAACCCTCAGCCATCACTGCAGCCTTAAGCAGAAAGAAGATGAGAAGGCTCGAGATTTTATCCACCGATGGAGGTCAGCTTGCAACAAGATAAGAGACCCGATATGAATTGTCACTAATCTTGAATATTTTTTCGCAACCCTTGAGAGGTCTCATTTCCATTGCACTGTCAAAAACCTTCATCAAACTGACAGAACGAGTCGAGTGGCTCGAGCTAAGCATGAAAAATAGAGTTTATAAAGGCTTCATCTTTACAAAGGGTAACAATCAGAATGAGCAGAAGAAGAAGGCTCACTTCACTCTTTCTGCCAATGATAGCAAAAGCAATAAGAAAAATCATGATAATTATTCAGAGGGATCCAAGGGCTAAAAAGAAAAGTTCTCCAACAATGATATGCCTCTTCAATCTAGTCCTCAGCATAAATAGAAAGATCAAGAAAACCCAAAGCGCAAGGATTGGAGTACGGATCAAAAGTTCACCCCTCTGGACCACACACTAGAGAGTGTTTTGGAATACATGCTCGCAAAAGATATGATCTGTTTACCTAAAGCAGTTGATCCTGCAACAATCATGGGTAGATTCAAAGAAAAATTCTGCAAATTTCATCGAGCAGTAGGGCATAAAATTGAGAATTGTTTCGTCCTGAAGAATATCATTCAAGATTGCATCAACAAGAATATCCTTATTGAAGATGAGGAAGACACCAGTCGACCATCCTGAGCAAGTTTTCTAAAAAATTGACAATGTCAAGACTATGTCACTTTCATCATTTTGTCATTTTGAAGGGACAATACAGTCCTAGTTCTTCTATCAATCTGTTATTTCCTTCTTCAATCCATTAATAAATTTGTCAATTTTCCTTATGGCCTGGCGCCATCTTTTATATTTCTCCTTTGCAAATGTTTAATGTCTTCTTACAAGGGGTAACCTTTTTCAGAGCGCCTCTCCGATCAACCAAGAAGCTCATTGTTAGTTTTTACCTCGTTATCTTCAA